>NC_091571.1:20311760-20316760 GCF_042767895.1 Penaeus vannamei | reverse complement strand
AGCATTAGGATTACAAAACTGAACCCACGTAAAATATGCGATATAGACCTACAAATAATCTCTGATAATCATCATATGTAAAATTAGTTCAATGTGCAAATTGTTGAATGTACTAACAAAAAAATACTAAACTGTTGGCTCATTTGCTACCGTTTTCTATTACCTTCTTCCCCAGCCTACAATTCTCTAATTCTCCACCACCTCCCCGCTCTCAGTCCATATATCATAGACCTAATCATACAAAGCAAAGGGACGAGACCTTATATATAGATCTTGTCTGTAAGCGCGGCGATCTGGGCTGAATCGCGTCACCCGAAATCTGGGGGCTGAGGAGAGCCAGCGATGACCTCAACTAGAGGCTCTTTTTCTTTGGATATCTCTGGGCTTTCCGGAGTGCAATTAAAATCTATTGTTTGTAATTTGCTTAAAGAACTAATCATCTCTAATTATTTATAAAGTCAAAAAAGTATATATGAAATTTAATTACCCCAAAATTAATTCTTTATTCACAAAAGCAAATTAACAAGGAATGGCTAATATGAAATTGACGGCTCGTCAGACTAGCGTTAATTATTTTGAATCTGTAAATCTGTTTCCGTTCTTTATAAAACGCACCATGAAGCACGAAACTATGGCGAAAACTGGGAGTAAGTCCTTCTGCTCCATGTTGCTCAAAGGAGAAGTACTATGCACGGCATGTGAGGGCTTTTTCGGTGGTGCTTTTTGTAGTTGAAACACTACGCCTGGCTGGGCACTTAAACACAAGGTCCCAGAGGAAGACAAGGCCACTTGAATCGCACCTTTAAATGCGTATCAAGGGAGCACATTTCCACCAGTATGTTCCACCATTCTGCTTCCATCAACCAAAATCAAAGTGCTCCTCCGCCATGCTTCCCGGATTCAGGTGCACAGGACGTAGCTGAAACTTATGGATCTGCAAGCCACGGTCTCTTTCAAGGAGGCAATATACCAACTGCAGTTACGTCATTCCTTGTCGGTTTATTACTAATTTTCGCATTTTATGATTTGTAACAGAAAGAAAAAATACTTTATATAAAAATATTGTGACCGTCGTCAGCTCTTTTTGTTTTCTTAGCTATTTTGCATCAGGTCTCAATTTATGTGTGATGTGAAGGTCACCGTCACAAATGTGAAGGGAAGGCCACCGGTTGGTTGCTGGATACCGTAGCAGACGCTCCGTATGACATCCCTCCCTACTCTCCTCCACTAAGATAAGTGGAACACATCTGCCATAAGCTTTTTTGACCTTTTTATTCTTATAGATTTTAACAAAAACATAGCATATTGTATGTCTTTATTTAAATTTTTTTTATCACCGAATACTGACATTTACACCACTTCCTTCATGTTTACACACACGCCTGTTCCGCGCAATGACTGGCTACTTGACAGTTCGCTTCAGGCCGACAACACACCATGTTACTCGCTCACGCTCAAGAAGGTAAGAGAGAACAATATTAGATGCCACATACTCAGGCAAGCGCTGACCCTCTCCACGCAAACCTATGGCGCACTAATACACATTACAAGACAAATAAACACTCCAGGCACACCATCCTTCTCCTGTTGCTCCTTTGCGGTGATACCGGCGCTAATGTTAACCCTCCTCTTCCTCTCCTCCCCCCTTCTCTTCCTCTCCTCTCCCTCCTACCCCTCCATTCCTCCCTCCCTTAGACCACCACCTCGCAATAACCAGACCACCCTCCGCTGGCTAAACATCAATTTCAGAAGCATTTCTAACAAAATGGCCCAGCTTCACCAAATCATCCAGTCTTACCAACCAGATATCATAATAGACACCGAGACAGGGTTAACTCTTGACACTAACTCTGCTGAAATTTTCCCACCTCCCAATAACATGACTGTTCGCCACCAAGTCGGAACTAATCACCAAACCGAGACCTGACCTTGACACAGATTATGAAATTGTTTGGATCCAACTTCAACTCTCTACCTGTCACTCCTCGCCACTTTCTACTTACACAGAATACCTACAAAACCTTGAAATATCTCTATCACGCATAAATGCAGGGAAACAAACATGGCTCACAGGCAATTTCAACCTACCCGACAGACTGGACTGTCCTGTCCCCTCACGGTCCCCCACATACTGACCTTGCGGCCCCATCATTCCCCAACAAACAAACGCCAACTACATGACACTTTCATGATCATAAATACTTACTTTCATAAACAGTACTCACTCCAATGCGAACACAAAACATGACACGTCCCGATGGCGTCGGTGACCCTCGCACCACCTCATACATCCTAGATCTTTATCTCATAAGCAATGTTCTAGACATAAATACCAAGATTATCCCAGGACTAGGTGACCATGACATTGTCCTCGTTGATGCAGACCTCAGACCAACCAGACAAAAACAGACCAATTTTCCTCTTTTCTAGAGCTGACTTAGACGCAATCACACAGGACATCATCAACTTTAGCACTGACTACTTTTCCACAGATCCTCACACAAGACCATTTACCTCCAATTGGGATAACCTCAAACTCACCATACTCACATCCATGAGCAAACACATTCCAGAGAAAACACCTTCAAGTAGGCATACACTTCCCTGGTTCTCCAGGGACTTAAGCAGTCAACATCGCAAAAAACATCGACTTTACAAATGTACGCAAACATACAACAGAAAACTGGACTGTTTTCAAATCTCGCCCAAAAACATTTTCCAAGAACATAAAGAAAGCAGAACACGAACACTTTTCCACCTACCTCGCAAACGTCAGAAACAACACCAAACACTTCTTCAATTGTTTCAAGTTGCACAGACATGACAGCGGCAATCACAGCTCTAAAAGACTCAAACAACACCATTGTAACTGACTCAGATCACAAAACACAGTTACTCAACACACACTTCCAATCTGTTTCCACACAGGAAGATGATATTACACCCATCATTCCAGACAGACCTTTTCCCTAATCCCATCACTTGACACCACGACTAAGGTTATCCTGAATCTACTGTCCACCCTTGACACCAATAAAGCCACTGGACCAGACCAAATCACTGCCTTGATCCTCATGTCTTGTGCCCCCTGTCCTTGCCCTCATCCTTCAATCAATCTCTCAATCACTCGCCTCATACACCCTACCGACTGACTGGCTTTGTGCAAATATCACCCCCCTTTTCAGGTGACAGAACTGACCCGACAAATTGCCCCATCTCCCTCACATCGATCGTCTGCAAAATTTTTGAACACAATACATAATCACATAATGAATCACATTGATACCCACAACATCCTTACAGACTCACAACACGGTTTTTGGCCCAGACGAACATGTGAGACCCAACTAATCACTACTCATCAAGACATTGTCCGACAACCAGACAGACGTGACATCATATAAGTTGACCCCATACTGTTTGACTTTGCCAAAGCCTTTGACAAAGTTCCCCAAAAAAGACTGACTCTTAAATTACGACATTATGGGATCACAGGACCAATACTTCACTGGATCACTGCTCTCTTGGCGTGACCCAACGTGTCTTACTCGACGGCGTATCTTCCGACCCTGTCCCTGTCTCTCCTGGTTTCCCACAAGGCATTGTTCTTGGCCCCCTTCTTTACCTTCTGTATATTAACGACCTCCCACTTTCGACTTTTTGCTGACGACTTTCTTTTCCACCTATAAAAACTGAAGACGGATGTAGACTCCTCCAGCAGACATTGACGCTCTAGAACAGTGGGAAAGATCATGGCAAATGTCTTTTAGACCTGATAAATGCAAAATTCTCTGCTTCACCAGATCCCACACATCAATTCACTACACCTACACCCTGCATAACCAACATTTAACACCTACAGCATCTTATAAATACCTCGGAATCCACCTAACCAACAACATTACCTTCAACACACACATTGATTTCATCATCAATAAAGCAAACAGAACACTGGGGTTTTTGAGGAGGAACCTACACAACTGTACACTTAACATCAAACACGCTTACAACACACTTATACACCCAACAGTAGAGTACTGTACAGCTGTATGGGACCCTTACACTAAGCACAACATTGAGAGGCTTGAGCAGGTCTATACTAGGGCTGCCAGGTTTATTACACAATTACACATGTACACCTGGTATTACATCTCACATAAATAAAGATTAATATGGACCTGGTCGGGACACGAAGACAAGCATGCAGACTTACAACTATGTACAAAATCACAAATAACCTTATAGACATCAACAATCATGAATACTTACAAACAGCACACTCACGCAACACATGGAACTCACACCAGTAAATTCGTCACATACCACACCAACACTGACTCTTACAAGCACATATTCTTTCCATGTACCATATGTGACTGGAACAGGCTCCCCCAAAACATAATTGAAACTAAAACACTCAACACTTTCACAAACTAAACAAACACTTAACACTACAAACACCTTCTCAAACACTGACACTCCACTTGCACATTAATCCTTCCCCCTTTCCCCCAGCAACCAATCCCCAATATGCGTGTTATACGCTCATTAACGCCCTGCACATTACTATTGAGATTGAGATTCAGATGTGAAGGGAAGACCACTGTCACTAGATATCAACGAGATGAGAGTGGTCTTAGTGTAGAGGAATAAAAGGGGTCTTGAATTTTTAGACCCCAAAGGGGTGTTAAAGGCTGAGTGGTGATGAGCTAAACCCCGTGAGTTGTCATCTGTCTGCTGTCTCTCTCCTGCCTGACGAGACTAGTCTTTTTAAGTGATGGCTTCCTTCAAAGGCAGGTGTATATTTCCACCCCCAAACATGTCCAAAGTCAAAGCAGTGCGGCCTCCTGCATCCACTCAAAGAGGAACTTGCTACAGGAAGGCAGCTTCTGAGGACATAAGTGTAAAGCATACCATTCGACCTTTGGTGTATTGTTTACATCGCTTGTCTGTGCACGAGTCATCTGCAACACCTGAAACACTGCAATAGGCATTTAGTG
>NC_091571.1:20176669-20179169 GCF_042767895.1 Penaeus vannamei | reverse complement strand
AAATAGATATAGATATAAGTACAGATATAGAAATATAAACAGCATAAGAAGTAAAAAATCCGCTCTTAAAAACATACTTACCCAAGCCCCTTCCCTGCGGTTTCCGTTGATGTCGTACGGACCGAGCTCTTCAAAGTTTCCGTAGCCGACGCCCGAAGCCCCTGGGCCTCCTTGGAGCCACATAATGAGTGGGTACGTGGTGTAATCGCCTTCCTGTTCTGTGTGATACATTACCCAGAACATGTGGGCACCGGGACGGACTGTTACATAGCCATAGTCCTCATCCAAAGGAGCTGTTGAGAGGTAAGCAATAATGAAACCGTTGGTACATATTAACAAGCATTTAGTGTTCATCTAATTTTGCTCTATAGTATTCCCATGTTTTCACTCGATGTGAAGGCGATTGTCTGTTTTTTTTTCGATTTTTTTTTTTTTTGGGGGGGGGGAGAGGGGGCGATTTGGATAAAACTCACCACCTTTATTTAGACCCTAGCCTGATTCTGTAGTACATTTTTTTTTCGAAATCGCCCAAACAGTTTTTTCCGTTTTTGTCAAAAAAAAAAAAAGACCAAAGCAGAATATTTGCTCAAAATTACCCTCCAAAAATCGCACAGGCATTCTGATCGTTTTATTTTATAGAATCATCCTTTATCTAGTACTTGTATGGAGCACGTTTTTCGATTTCGACAAGTTTATTTTGAACTAAATTTGCGTCTGCTACAGTAATTCTGCGTAAATAAGTATACTTCCGAGATATTGATTGTTGATTTTTTTTTCTTTTTTTTCTCTTTTCACTTTTTTTTGGATGAATAAAAGGGTGAAGCATCATCTTCCTAAAGCATAATTGTCTATCATGTACTTGCATTCGAAGTCTTCCGGAATTCGTCAACACGTAACAGTGTCTCACAAAAGACTCTTTCCTGACGGTAGGGTCCAGCTGATTTGGTGTTTCTCGGAGTAAATTGGCCATTTTTCATAATTTCTCTAAACAAAAAAAAAAAAAAAAAAAAAAAAAGAAATCATTCATATTTGAATTGATCAATCTTTCAATTACAATATGCGGAAGCCAATTTTTCGTAGTCGACTTTTTTCCTTTTTTTGTGAATATTTTATGAAGGCGACTTTTTCAGCACCCTAAAAGGGTCTTTGGAAAAATATGTTACTATTATAAGAAGCACATTGAAATATCGCAATTTTTTTTATTGCAGAATACAAAATGAGCTATAATAAGTTAAAATCGGACTGAAAATGCATGTGCTCTGCGTGAAAATGTGAAATACCATATTATCGCGACTTTTCCTATTCATTTGTTTACGTTATAGATAATAATCATGTATGAAATACTTGTATATTTTATAATAATCTATTATTTACTTTTATTGTTGCAATAATGGCATTTTACAGAAATACTGGATTAAAAAATGATCGTTTTCAAGACCACCGAAAGTCAGTCTACCACTTCCAAGCGCAGCCAGTGCTCATGTTTTTCACCCGAGGGTCCGAGGCTGTGTAACTCTACGGGGTGAAACACCCAACTTTCATCAAGGCTCAGGAGTCATTTTCTGCGACTCACAGAGTGCTCTCCAGGCATTGAACACACTAGACAAAGGTGCAGGAAATATTGCAAATGACATAAGGATAAATGTGTATCGTGCAAAAGAACGAGGCCATGATATACATTTTGTGTGGATACCATCGCATGTTGGAATCCCCAGGCATGATCATGCTGACCGCCTAGCAAAATCAGCATGTGACAAGCAAAGTGTTGATATAGATCTTGGAGTACCTCTTGCTAGGATTTCACACATAATTAAAACTTCCTTCAAAGAGGACTTGTCTGACTTGATTAATTCTCAACGGCCTGAAAGCTGTAGCATAAAGCACTATGACAGGTTTATGCAAGATGTTTTCATCTATGGTTTATACAAAACAAGAACAAGACAGTGTGATATTGTGACCGCAAGAATCAGGCTGGGATATAGATTGTACTGGCAGGTCAGTACAGCCTGTAATGTTGAAGAAACGAAGTGTAAATTATGCAATGAAGAATATAAGCGAACACTTGTACATTATATCTCAGAGTGCCATGTAATACAGCCTTTCAGACCACCTAGCATGAGGTATGGAGAACTATGTAACTACTTCATATCATCTGATGTCTTGGAAGATATAATTATGTTATATCCTAAATTTGGAATGTAGTATCACATGACCACATATCAAATGTTACATTGCCTTTCCACGCCCAAGCCGTATGCCGGCTTGACAGATGAGTAGATAAATTACTGATCGTTCTTTTCCTTTAAATGATATATTTTAGACCGTAATAATTTTATGATCTAGATTTACACTGTAATACAATTATATAATGCTTTGACCATGTATCAAATGTACTACAGCTTGCCCACGCCTGTGCAGTTAGCCAGGGTGGTAAATAAAGGACTAAACTAAACTAAACTAAAATCAAGATATACAAGTGCTGGGCGGTGTAAAAAATGTG
>NC_091571.1:20161669-20164169 GCF_042767895.1 Penaeus vannamei | reverse complement strand
TATTGTTCTTCTTGACATCTGATGCGGCTGGAGAACGGGATACAATCATAGCCCGGGTCTTGTTGGTGACAAAACTTATTTGCCATTGTGATCCCCAGTCGTGAATTGCTTGTAACTTTGAATTCATATCCATTGCTACAGAGTCATGATCCTTACGCAGGTATGAAATAGAAGAGGTACAGTCTTCAGCATACACTGACGTTTTGGGACGTTCCCTAAGCATATCATCAATGTAGATGTTCCATAGGATTGGGCCAAGTACAGATCCCTGTGACACTGACACATGTATCGGGTACTTCTGAGATGACTGATCACCGATGACTACTTGCAGTGCTCTTTCAGTGAGGTAATCACCAAAGAGCCGCAAGAGATTGCTGTTTATGCCTCTTGCTTGCAGTTTAACAAGGAGCCCTCTGTGCCACACTCGGTCAAAGGTGCCGGCGATATCGAGGGCGATTTACCAGACTATTGTGACTGGCGTCCAGAGCATCTTGACAGTTTTTACTTGTAGTAGAAGGTCAGCAGTCGATCGGGATGAACGAAAGCTAAACCAACTAATGGAAACAAGATTGTGTTTCTTCAGATGTTCCATGAGCTGTTCTGCAATGATCCTTTAAAATACCTTGCTGATGCATGGCAGAAGGGAGATGGGCCGGTAGTTTGGATTTGTTTTAGATTGTTTCTCTTGCAGAGGAATCCCTTGTTTCCTTCCAGATGATGGGTCAGCAGCTTTCTTCGATACCTAACAGCTGGAATGACTCAGCTGCACACCTGCGGAGCTGATATCATCTGATCCTCGTGTTTTCTTTGTGTTTAAATTCTGAAGAATCACTTTTGTTCTGGTATTACAGATTTGAAGACTAGGGAGTTGTTTGTGGCATTTTGAGGGTATCTCTGGGGGTGTTCTGTTGGCATCTGGAACTATCATTTTTCGACTAAACAAGCTTCCCAGAAGGTCAGCTTTTTCCCGATTATTTGAAGCAGTTGTTCCATCGGGTTTGGTTAAGGGGCGGTCACACGAGCGCTTTTTTCAACAAACAGTTTGTGATATGATCCTGTAGCGGGAACAATTTTTCTGCGGTTTCCCAACTTGCTGGTCACACGGAGCGAAAAGAACCATCGCGTATACACACGATATCAGTGACAAACATGGCGTCCACGAGGATTTCCAGCGCGACCCTCCTCAGTATTTTGTCATCTGCAGCTACAATGGAGGCTGAAAGGTTACGTAAACGGCGTATATGGGTTCGTTCGTGGTTGCAGAGAAGAAATAGCAGGTTTATACCATACTCTGCTGATTTTGGCAAAAAAATACACTTTTAAAGAACTTGGAAGACGCGCGCTTGTAAACAATAATGACGTCACGGTAGCTTAAATGAATTTCCGTGGAGAATTAATAAGCACAATGAAAATATAAATGTATAAATTAAAATATGTTGATAAGATTATATTGATTTAAATATAAATAATTGTCTTTAGGTATGCAGTTGAGTATTTTTTTCCTTAGCATACTATAGACTTTCTTGACAAGCCACTTCCTCGATTTGTGAACGATGCATATAGTTCGCTTCTGCATCAGAGGTATTGTCGACTCGGAAGTTGCGGGTAGTGCAAAAGTTCAAGTTTCCGTTGATTTATCGGTGTAAACACGCTCGTGTGACCGCCCCTTTAGTGGAGGTATTGGGGATTCCTGGGTTTCCCCTTGGTACTCCTTGATGAGTGACTACCACTCCATGGTGCCTGTTCCCAAAGTTGTTAGTTTCCTTTTCATGTCCTCTTGCCATCTGTTGCAGGCCCATTTGCATTTGAAAGTCATTTCTTTGCAAGCATTTTTATTCAAATTCTTATTATGTCTTGTGGAGTTAGCTTTGTACCCTTACCACAATCTGTATTTCTTTTTGGACAGCATCTGTAGCCAAACCAGGCTCTATCCCCTGGTTTTGTGGTGAATGTCCGTGAAGGGATGTATTTCTCCTGCATTTCTGTGAGAAGGCTAGTGATGGAGGATGCTTTGTCATTTGCGTTCCCCGCCAGAAGAGCACTCCAGTCTTGTGCATGGAGTTCTGACTTCATACCTGGCCTTTCTGAGTGGTTCCAAAGCCACATTTTTATTCATATGGTTTCGTTAGCTGTAGATGTAAGGCAAAGGTGAGAAATAAGTGCAAGGTGATCTGACGTTCCTATTATGCCAAGGGGTGAGCAGGAGATAAGGTCCTTCGTTAGATCTGTTATGACAGGATCAAGAGATCTATCGAGGATGTGTGTCGGGATATCCAATGATCTGTGAATGAGATGATGATTAAGGTCCCCAACTATTAAGAGATGCTGACAGTTGTTACGAGCTTAAAGGCCTTGCCACTGCGGCCTGTAATGAGCGTAAAGTATCAGGGACTCATTTGACTTGAGTATGACTTTCAAAAAGATAGCTTCCAGCCAGTCTGTTAAGTCAACTGTTAGCAACTGAATTTGTAGATTCTCTTTGTCGCATACAGTCACACCT
>NC_091571.1:20123312-20128312 GCF_042767895.1 Penaeus vannamei | reverse complement strand
AATATTCTGTACCTGTAGTACCTCAGCAAAAACAGCCACCTCAGTGCTTGCAACTTTCACAGCAGTATTCAGTTCAGCACATGCAAAATGTCAATTTAATGCAGAGGAAAGACTCAGAGACACAGACAAATACACTTGGAGGTAGATCAGAGGAGCAGTCTGGATGGCTGCATTTTGCAGAAAACGCTCCCACTTTCCCATCACCATATCTTAATCAGCTTCCTGGAGCGTGCTTTCTTACTGCAAGTGCTGCTAACTCACTGCATTGTAAAGATAACTTTTTGGGAGTAGTAGACTGCAATGAAGGTCGAAGTATTATTACTGAGAATAGTACCTACATGAACTCTCCTGAACATGAATACTGGCGGCAACACTGTAATGCAAAACCCAAGACATCAGGTCAGCAAACGAGTAAGTACGAAATTCACTTATGATGAATCAACACATATTCGAGCCCTCGCTCCCGCCCTAAAGAAAAAAAAAAAAAATAATAATAAATAATAATAAAAAAAAAAATAATAATAATAATAAAAAAATAAAAATCAATCCCCATCCAACTGAACTGAAAACAGGGGGGCTGGCCACAGGGCTATACTTTCATACCGTAAAACCATAAACCATATCCAGAGACCTACTGAAGTTCACTTTTTCTCAGCAACCACAATGAGTTGGGGGGAGTTCTTGGGTGCATTAAAAAGGTCTTGAGGTCCTGCATGGCTTAGGCCGTTCTGATAAGGGGTCCCCATTAGGGTTCAGGACATGAAAACCCCTTAATAGCTAATTATACCACTTAAATTTTGAAGCAATAGTACATAGTTGCAGGTATATTTAGGGTGCTATGGAAACCTATCACAGAGTATATTACTAAATTAGACTAGGTATGGTATGAAAATTTTTATACCCCTTATAAACCCCTTAAATACACCCTAAACAACGGCAAGGTTTATAGAGGTGCTGTGGAAAGCTATCAGAGTATATGAGAATGGATATTGTTTGAGTAATCGTATACCCTTTATAGACCCCTTAAACACCCCCAAACAGTGGAATGGGTTAGGGAGATGATCGAGGGTGCTATGGAAGGCTATGATAAAGTAGAGGCAACAGGGCACGGTTTAAGATCTCACATTCCCTTTAAATGTAGTGGGCGTAGGTACATGCATCACCTTTTCGGGGTAGTGCCTCTAAATTGCATTTTGAGCAGTCATAGACACACACACTTATATATGTATAATTATGTGTTGTGTGTGTTCATTTATTTACCTATCTTTCTATCAATCAACCTCTATCCATTTATCTCTATATTTTCATTTATCTACTTATCTGTCAGTCCCCATGGTTCGGGAGACGATACCGGAAGCGATAATAGCCTCCTTTTCCGGGACTTTGCTAGGTCCTAGAAATTGAGGATTTCTGGCTCCTGGTACCAGCGTCCAGACCCACATCACTGGACATGGTACAGTGATGCAGGAAATGCAACCAAGGAGGTCGACCACATACTCATTAGCACTCGTTGGAGGATCCTTCAGAATTGCAGTGTGTACAGGAGTGCTGAGTTCTGTGGTACTGACCATAGATTGGCTGTGGCTACCCTCCGAGTCCATTTCAAAACCCCCCAGTGGTCCAATGATCACCCCAGGGTGTTTCACTTAGACAGGCTGAGGGAGGGGAAATGTGCCCGGGGGTTTGCTGAGGCAGTTTCTATTCGTTTCACAGCGCTCGACAATCTGACGGACCCTGTACTTCTGTGGGACACCTTCAAACGTGAAACACTTGATGCAGCTCAAGAGACGATTGGTGAACGCCTAAGAGCAAGACGAAATTTCATCTCACAGGAGATACTGGATGCTACAGATGCTTGTTGTGTGGCTCGTCTGGCAGGGGATCAAGATTTGCACCGTTCCCAGGTGTGCAGAACTCGGTCACTGTTAAGAAGGGACAAGGAACAGTTTATTAGGAGTCTTGCAGAAGAGTTAGAAGGCCATTTCTTAGTAAATGACCTTCGTCCTACATACTAAGCCCTGAGAAAGCTGAACTCCAAGCCCTCTTCACAGGTGACAGCAGTTCATTCAGTAGGTGGCCAGATAATCTCAGATCCTGTTGCGGTGCGGGAACGTTGGGCTGAGTATTTTGAGCAGTTGTACCAGGTTGACCCACCAACAGATAACTTGAGTGCGGGTAGTACCGAGATTCCGTTGCCGGACCCACCCATCAGTGAGGATGCTCCCTCCCTAACCAAGTTAGGTGCCGATCTCCAAGCTGAAGAGTAGTAAAGCAGCTGGTACATGCAGCATCCCAGCTGAACTGTTAAAGGCTGGTGGTGAACCTATGGTGCAGGGGTTACATGTTGTCCTGAATGCTACTTGGCTATCTGGTACCAATCCCCCTGACCTGTTGAGGGGTGTGGTCATCCTTCTCTGGAAGGGGAATGGGGACCGATGGGACTGCAGCAATCACCGAGGCATCACACTGCTCAGTATACCAGGCAAGGTTCTTGCCCGCATCCTGAGACGTATCAGAGACCACCTACTGAGGCATCAGCAATCTGGATTCACTCCTAGTAAGTCCACAATAGACCGCACCCTAGCACTTCAAGTCATTACAGAGCGCCGTCGTGCCTTCAGACGTGGGCTACTTGCAGCCTACATTGACCTCAAGAAGGCATTCGATATGGTGCATCGGGAATCACTCTGGGAGATCTTGAGACAGTGGAATTCCAACAAGGATTATTGGACTAATAGAAAGTGTACTGGTACTGAAAGTGCTGTAAAGTGTGGTGGGAGCCTTTCAAGCTTCTTTCCTGTTAGTTCAGGAGTGAGGCAAGGCTGTGTCTTTGCACCTACATTTTTCACACTTGCATGGACTGGATACTGGGTAGAGCTACTGTTCAAAGTCATTGTGGAGCAAGTCTGGACAATATCAAGGTTACCAACCTTGACTTTGATGATGCTCTTCTATCTGAGTCTTTGGAATCCTTAGTGGTGGCTCTCAATGCATTTAGTAATGAAGCAAAGTCCTTCGATTTAGAGGTCTCCTGGACCAAGACCAAGATCCAGGACCTTGGGGACTTACTACAACCTGTTCAGTTGGTACGTGCTTGTGGCACAGACATTGAAGTCACAGAGAGCTTTACATACCTTGGTAGTGTAGTTCATAACTCTGGTCTGTCAGACCAGGAAATCAGCAGACTGATTGGCCTGACAAAAAGGGTCATGAACTCACACGACAAGAGTATTTGGAGATGCAGAAGGACCAAACTTCGTGTCTTCAAGGTCCTGATAGTGCCAGTTTTGCTATATGGTAGTGAAACCTGGACACTATCCTGCGCCTTGGAGTCTTAACTTGATGCCTTTTGTACTAGGTCCTTGCGTCGGATCATGGGGTACTGTTGGTTTGACACATGGTCCTGCACAATCTGTGATTGCCAACTCAGGCTTTATGGCCACCTGGCTCGCTTCCCTCAGGACAACCTGTGTGGAGGAGACCCATGGAACGACCTAGGAAGTCGTGGCTTGGGCAGATCAATCAAACCTGTAGTGAGGAGCTTGAGATGGGCCGAGCGCCTGCCTGGCGGCTTGCCATGAAGGACCCTTGCAGATGGATGGATGCGGTTATGCGCCCCCGTCGGCGTCAGCTCCGCGATGATGATATTTATCTCTCTCACTCTCTGTAATGGCTGAATTACGGTCAGAGTGCAGACAGTTGTGTCTGGCAGGAACATGTGAACACGGCGATGGAGAGAAATCAGCAGACGTTTTGGTAACTTTGGAGGCTTATGTGACAGGAGAGATACAGCTGGTAGACAGAGGTTCGGTCTGACCAGGTTGCTATGTCTGTCATGACCTTCTTAATAAATATCTAATCGAGAAGGTGGTTAGGTAATAGCATCATATAAGGGGCGGGAGGAGAGAGAGAAAAGAATGTGCTAGTGTAAACAGAGTGACGTCACGAGGCAGGAGGCCTATGCAATGCCGTATCTAGTGATGTGTTGGCCGGAAGGCTTGGCACATGTGGTCTAGTATAATTGTATAGGGTATGTGTGTAAAAGGTATATATTATATGTACGGTCTAGTGCGAAAAAGGGAGCAGCTCAGTATAAGCCTTCCCTGCCACTGCACAGCTTCTCCATCATCGAGACTTCTGCAGTGTCTCCTCGTGGCCTTCCATGGAAACTGGGTACCTTGCAGTTCCAGGCTAAATTGTGGGGGATCTCGGAGCAGCAGGAGGCCCTGGAGGTACAGGGTCATGGCTCATCAGTGTTTGGACACGCCTTGGCCCTGTACCAACTCCTGCCCCTAGGTCCCCTGGGGTTAATGGGAGGCTTGGAAGAGGTGGGCCTTGCCAGTCCTCCTCCCCCCAGATAAATCTCATCGACAGTGTTTTGTGTAAATGGAAATGCTGGGAGGAGGGGAAATGTCCCTTCCACCCAGCCCGAGGGACGGGCTGTGGGCCCTGTTTGGAGGGTAGCTGCTGGGATACAGGATGGGAATGGAACTACTCATCCCACCTGCGTTCTGGCAGCCACCAGCCCAGAATGAAGCTTGCAGGGGAAAAGCCTAAGGAAACCCCGCAGGTGGATGATGGGTCCTGCAGACTGCCGCCCCCTTTTATAAGGAGCAGCGTCAAGCGGGGGTGGCAGAGGTGGTGACCACCCGGAGTGACTGCCCAAGGCAGTCAGGCGGGAGGCCAGGGTGGGGGCTTGGAACATCTGTTTTTTGCGTCAGGATGATTGGTTGCCTCTGTTGTTGAGGGAAATGGGGAGGCTGAAAGTTAAGGTGGCTGCTCTCTCGGAGGTGAAAAGACCTGGCAGTGTCACAATCAGAGTAGGTGGCTACACCTATTACTGGTCGGGCTGCAGCGACAGTCATCATCTCCAGGGAGTAGCCATAGCCATCTCAAGCAGACTCAAGCCCTCGGTAGTATAGGTTACTCCAGTCGATGAGCATATAATGGTAATGAGACTGAAGTTAGCATTTGGCTTCATGTTTCCTATTGCTGTGTAT
>NC_091571.1:20115664-20122812 GCF_042767895.1 Penaeus vannamei | reverse complement strand
CATGTCTTTCACGTTAGGGCCCATTCTGGAACGGGTTTTCCCTCGATTCCCTTTTGGGTATAAGTCGTAGCAAGCTTTCTATTATATAAGTGCTTGTTTTGTTTTATCTCTCTCTCAGTAAATCGTGTGTCAGGATAGAATTTGATATTCTCGTGTGAATTGCGTTATTTGGTTGCCTGTTGTTCGGCCTTCATCTCTTAATTACTTGCATTTCTGTTCTCCACGTCCGTTTAATCCCACTACTTGTTTCCATTTTCTTACCCCCTCCGCCCCCTAAAAGGAAACAAATCAAGATCAGCCAGACTTATCATTTTCAACGTAACTGCCTTATAATTAACGAATTATCGCCAGTTATATCAATTCTCGATGAGTCCTCCATTTAATTCCTGTCAGTTAGCCATTTGTCCAATTATCATTCACCTCTCGACAGGTCTTCAGGGTATTCTCAAATCAATTTGCATATTAATCCTCTCTAGGTGTTCTTAAAGTTTAGAATTTAAATCTCATTTACTCTCATTTACATACCCTCTACCGTACTCCTGTTCCCTGAAAGTAATTTTCCCGGTCAACAACCCATGATTTTTTAAATATTCCCATAGTAATTTCATCTCCGTCCATAAATCATTGTCTGTTCCTTACTTTTACTTACTTTACTTACTTTACTTACTTACTTACATTGTCTGTTCTTGTTTAGTACAAGAACCAATACCTGTCCCAGCTTTTACGCAAATCATCCATTATTCATTCCGTTCGTCGGTCAGTTACCCAAAATATGGTAAGGACTGTTTTCGTAATCAGCCAAGCGACCTAGCTCCTCTGCTCAGTATTTGATCCCTTAAGGTGCTGTCACACTAGCACTTTTTCCGTCAATTTTTTGACAATTTTATTTAACATAAATACAAACATTCTCGAATATAACTCTTGATTTGACTATGCTTGGCTGAAAAAGTTGACGTTAAGGTTTTCAGACGGAAACGATCATTATCATCTGACTGGAAAACTGACAATTCGCTCAAAAATGGACACAATTTCAGAAAATTGTCAAAAATTTACGGTAAAAAGCTAGTGTGACAGCACTTTATATTGTGACTTATTCTTCATCACCATCAATCACAGTCGTCTCTATTGTCATCTCACCCATCTAATTCAATCCCCCTTTCAGTCGAGGTCCTTTTTCCTCGCATCTCCTTGTAATCAAAAGTCAATTACTCCTAAAAGTCCTAATTTATCTCGATAACAGCTGATTCAACGCCTTAACATCGCCAGTGCTGTAATTCCATCTCTATGACGGCAGCAATAAGGACTCCGCGATTATCTTATTCGTCTTATTGGCATTCAGCAGCTACTTTTAGGCCTAAACTCTCCTTTTTGTAGCTTAAAAAATCCTTCCTTCTCCCCAACATCCTGATCATTTTAAACCATCATTCCAACGATATGGATCCCCCTCTTCTTCCTCCCTACAACGTCCTCGTTCATTTATTATTTGATTTCCACAATTTCTACATAATAAGACTCCGTCCATCTACCTGCCATCATGATTAATCTTTCTTTTCTCTCCCCAATACCCCAACTCTTTTCTTCTTCACCCTCTCCCAACAACCTTTTTCATTTCTCCTCCAACCTACCTCCAAATCCCTTTTCCTTTCTCCTCCAACCTCCCTCAAAACCCCCTTTCCTTTCCTTCCTCCAACCTCCCCCAAAATCCCTTTCCTTCTTCCTCCAGCCTCCCAACATCGACCCCAAACCCCACCCACTAAACCCCACCTTCCGTTCCATCGCCCCAACAGCAGCAAACATGGCGACGAGACTCAGGAACCTGTTAGTGCTGGTGTTCCTCTGCGCGACCTGTGTCAGAGCTGAGGAGGAACTCGACTACTCAAACATGGTGGAGAGTGAGAAGACTATTCTGACAGTGGCTGATGCAGGTAAAGATAATCAATACTTTTTCGTCAAAGTTTCCAACCCCTTTTTCTCTTTTCTTTTTTTCTGTCTTTTCTCTCTTCAACTATGTCTGTTTGTTGGTTTTAATTTGCCCGTCTTCTTTTTTTCTGTTCTTTTTCGTGTTGTTTTATATCTGTAGTTTTTTATTACCTTGTTTATTTCCCTTCGTATGTGTTTGATTTCTTCTCCCCGTAGTCCGGTGATAAATTTTACTTTTTCTCTTTGTCTTTCTAGCATAGCTATTTATTCATATATTTACTATATCCATGAAATTAATCATATATATTTTCTTCTCGGTGTTGAATGATTCCGTTCTTATTAATTTCTTTTTCTTTTTCTACTAGAATGATTTACATTGACAGACATCTAATAATGCTACCATTGAATAACCTTTTTTCATTGATTTTTGTTTGATAAACCAATTCTGAACAGTTAGGATATTACTATTATCATAGTGAAATATTCAGTACCATTACTTTTTTCATAATTCAGTTTGCCAAGAATTTCATAATTGCATTTTGTGAAAACATGGACGAATTCTTTACGCGTCATTAAACCATTTTTTCTTGTACTGAGCATACTTTTTTTATACTGACACAGGTCGCCAATATTTTCACAATATGTTTTGATTACAGTTTAAATATCTTTCTGTGTATATTTTGCATGTTGATATGCCTCTCATCTAATTATTTCGCTTGGGTTAGACATCCTTGGCCAACAACCGCCTCACCCACTACCCAGCAGCACCCATATCATCCTCATCAATCATTCTCCTGAATTCCTTTGGCCTGAATACCTTACTAGGGATTCGGAATGCAGGACCTTTCAGTAAAGGAGAAAGAAGTAGTTTTACAGTAGATAGACTCTCGATGCCTTTCCGCTTACCCCGGACCGCAACCCCTACAGTCGCCCTGAGGACTTTGGTGGTGCAGCTGTTCACGGGAGGACTCCTACTCGGTGGTTCTCTCTACATTCTGTTGCTCCTCTTCGCCCCCTATACCGAAACGCCGCGAGCTCTGGGCGAGGGCGTTTCGAGTATCCTCGGACGTGTGTTGCACAGGTGAGTTTCATTCGGAGGAACTTGTCTGAGACGATGGTTCCTCCTCCCGTACAGGCACGCAATTGGCGCTATTCACTCAGCTCCCCATCGTCGTCGTCTTCTTTGTCGGCATCCTTCTGCTGGTGAGGGAGCTCCTGATTTGGCTGAAGACCTCGGGAGCGATAGAGCGGAAGGAAGACGACTCGAACCCCTATGGTTACTTGGGTACCCTACGAACAGCCGCCAGGACTCAACGTACCGCGCCAAACGAGACTCCGATTACCTCCTTATTCGGGTCCTCAACAGGTGGGTGGCGCGTGTGCATGTCCTACGGGGCTGCTTGCCTCACTGGAATGCTGAAGGACTGAGCTTTGAGAGAGCCTGTGAGGGTTCAGAGCAACTGGGGCAAAGGTGTCCCTTCCACTTGTTGGGAAACCCGCGACCTGCCGCTGCCCACCTGTAAATATACCAGGAGGAGAGTCGCAAGTCGGTTGCCGCGTCTACGATCACACTGTGCCCTGAATGCCACAGTTTACACATGAAGTAGGATGAGTCATTGTCCTGTCGTTGGACCTACTTCCTTTCGAGAAATAGCCTGATTTAAGCCTCACAGAAAGACGCTGGTCAGACAAACCGAAAACGATTATATTTTTCTCATATTAGAAAAGTCCCCCCAGACAGATGAACAAACTGGAATAACACATAGAAGATGCGCCAGCACTATCATAAATAGCAACTATATACGATTTTTTTAAATAAACAAAACTGAAAAAAGACAGAAAATATTTTTCAGCCTTTTATCACCAAGGACTCTCGCCTTTATTACCCATTATTACCTCCACCGGTACCTGGTTGATCTGTATCACCACCACCGTGATTTTCACAAATATCATGACAAACCCTAAACACCCATAAATACTAAAAATCACGACCTGCTAAAGCACCTGCGTCTTCATCCCAGCTCGAGAAACTAACCCCGCTGCACCTCTGCCGATGCTTGTGTTCCGTAGTCGCCTAGTAGACGCACCGACGTTCTTCCCTATCCCTTCGAAACGTCTTTGCACTGTAGCTTGTCCGCTTCGCACCCTTGGCCGGTTTAGTGTTGTTAGAGTAGCATCATTAACGTCTCTCCCCTTCGCCGAGAACATAGTCTGAAGAAGGTTCCTCCCCCACACAGGTGAGGGTCTTTTCGCTACGCCGTTGGGGTCGTCATCATTTCCGCCTTTATCATGTCCATGCGGCAACTGGGCCTGGCCGTGCTGGTCAGCCTCGATGACAAAGGCGACCCCGAGGAGTTGCCTTCCAACAACACCCGCATCGACTATCACACGTACTACCCAGACTACGCAACCTACGGGGGCTACAGAACTTTGAGACGCAACGAGCCCTTCCTTTTGCACGTGCTGAAAAGGTGGGTGTGGCGGGACTACGTGAGATAAGACTGCCAAGGACTGTGTAAGGATCCGTGAGAGACTTGAGAACGGTCAGGACCTCAAGTTTGTTCACTCTGACCTTTTGGTTGAACTGGAAGCCTCGGTAAGAAAGGAGAAAAACACTCGAGAAACAAAAAGGTGAGATATTGTGCCTTTCCGCACATAGAGTTTAAGAGTGGGCAACATAGCCTAACAACTTGTCATGAATAATTAGAAGATAATCATCGCTCGATATCCTATTCACACATTCTACATATCGATATGGCAAGACTTACCAAGTTGATGCCCTGGACACCATGGATAATTACAGAAGAATACGAGAGATCCGTGACCCAAGTAAACATACATGAAATGCAAGGGATACTGATCCAGCGAGGTAGTTGATATACACCTATGGAAGACCGAGACCGTAGTTGAGCGCGAACATGAAGAAATAAAACTTCTGTCTCTCCTCTCCGCTCATACGATCACCAGCGCCAATATCATCCACAAATAGTTCAAAGACATTTGTATATATTTTACGCACCTTCAGCTTCGCAACAAGCATCGTCCATATTGGCTACTGTTTGGTTTGTTAGAGCTTACAGTAACACGCATTAGTATTACTAACACAATAGGTCACTAAGCATTACAAACATAAGGAATATTTAGATTGTTAGTGTTCATAAATTCACTTCACATCAGGTTCCCCATTACTCATATAAATATAGATATGTAAATACAGTCATTACCCATAAGTTTTTAAACAATAAAAGATAGCCCATGTACACATATATCAAAAGTAAGGTATTGGGCACAAAATTCGCTTGGTGACAGACAAGAGGTTTCTCAAGCGACGATCATCTCTGACAGGCAGACCGACAAAAGACATGAAAACAACACTTTTACGAATACCATCCTAATTAAAATCTACTTGTGTATAGTGTAACATGGAAAGTCTCAAAGTCAGCACCATTCTCACTAACCGCAGTCTGCTTTGGCCAAGAATGTAACATGCTACATTTAGAAAACTAATTCAGGTTGCATTTGGCTTACTAATTATAACTGATTTAAGTTCCTTCATATCCATCAGTATTCATCCATTTAGGTTACACTAAGCTCATTTTCCATGCATCGACTATCACACACACTGATGTTAGGGATTGTTAGGCAAAGCAAAACCCTTCATCCGGGTCGCACAGGTAGTTCCATTGCCCGCACACTTAGATCAGATCAGGTTCATCCCTTCCCGTAAGTGCGAAGCCTCATGATGACACAGGAAAACGCCCACAGACAGGCTGATGGAACAGATCCTGACCTTTGGCGGGTCAGCAACGTTCGTGTACGGCGTTTACCTCCTCCTCCACATCATCTTTGGACCACTGTTCATCGGGAGGCGTAGACGTAGCATTTCAGCTAGCCTTTTCGAAGTGTTGCCGGGGAAGCTCGGACGGGCGGCTGGAGACCCCGATGGCAAGGGTATCTTGGCACGAGCGTTGAGCAGGTGAGTCCACTCGGGAGGAACATGTTTGAGAGATGGTTCCTCCTCCCTACACAGAGACCACGGACAAGATCGTAATCCAGCTGTTCATCATTGGAGCTGTGGTTACTGGATATTTCGTCCTGGTTCGAGAGCTGGGCTTGGCTGCGCTCACCAGAATCGATATCGAGTTACTGGAAAAGACTTTATTGGAACTCTTCGCCTCCCGAAGCGACTTTTTTGATGAACCGCCAACATACTCGGACTACCCAGATTACCCGGGCCACTCGAGCTACTCGACCTACACCACAGGCGAGAGTTACCGGTCCTTGGGTCACGGCAGGTCCTTGCTCGGAAGAATTCTCAGCAGGTGGGTGATGTGCGTTCGTTCGCCCAGTCGCCAGGTAGGCGTAGAGGCGACTGAGGCAGAATGGGAACTGTGCGAGCTTCCTTTTGCGGAGGCTTCGTGGGGTCCCCTTCGCCCTCAGGCAAATCAGGTCAGTTCCTCTCTCTGCTCCATGAACCATATCACCTTTGGTCATGAAAATGCCTTCCATCTTTGTACATGGCTGATCGTGAATTGATATATAAGATATATCTAAAAAATTCAAATTATCATGGCTAATGTTTAGTACAAAAGGACCTTCGACATGGTCAGTTATGTCGAAGGAAATAGTACAACTACCGTGTTATTTTTTATCTTAATCTTGCTAATCATAGGAATTAGTAACAGCAGGACGATTTTTTTATTTCATTCATTTATATATCTTCACTCGTTTATTTTCTACAAATCTGGTACGAAGTAATTACAAAAAAAATTGATAGAACAATAATTCAGATGATCGCGATATGATTATGAAAATAATGATATAATGATCAAAATAATAACAAAACAACTACTATAATTAATTAAAAAAAAACGACAACATTCATAATAATAATAATAGATTAGTAATTCTCGCACTTCACACAATTTAATCGAGTTGTCTGTCATTTTCTGTGATCAGTCAAAGGGGAAATAATAGTGGAGGGGATCAAAGGAGATAAAGAAATGGCAATAAACAAAGGAAAACAAAGAAAGAAGAACATCAAATGTCTACATACAGGAGAGGAGCCATTCACAATACTGCATATATTCCTTTCTTTATTTTTTGTATGTATTTGTTCAGGTAAGTCTAAATGTGTGCACATTACATTTTTTTGCCCAACTGTACATACAATTCAGTAAATAAATGCCGAATGTTTATATTTGTATATACAAGGTTTAACATCCCTT
>NC_091571.1:20088164-20090664 GCF_042767895.1 Penaeus vannamei | reverse complement strand
ATTCTTTCTATACGCTAGATGTTTTGACAAAAAATATACATGCATTACCATTCTAGCGAGAGGAGTAATAAGGCTAATCAACATGGAAATGAACTTACGCAAAAACATATCGAGGCTATTATTGCCAGTAGCATTCCTACCCCCTGACCCGGTTACATTACGTCATCGTCTAAACCTACATAACAGGTGTTTTCGTTATAGTTCTTTTGCGTATGGAATTTATTAGTGACATCTAATGCTTCGAGAATAAAATCAAAACACGCTATTAGCATAAGACTTTAATATCACTTTATTTGCGAGGTTGTCTCTGCGTCCGTATGATCGTGGAAATCGCATCGGCGGCATCGTTCGGTCACATGACGCTCGACCCCGACGCTCGCTGTCCCACACGCTCCTGGATACCGAAATACATCCGGGTTTATCGCAGCCTCTATCCCTTTTTCCCTTTCTGTTCCGCGACTGAAACCAAGTCTCCGTCGGAAGATGAAAACAAGAAAACCGAAAATAAAACCAAGGACTCACGGCCACGAAAACAGAAAGGAACGAAGGAGGTCGAGGAGAGGAGAGTTGACTAGGTCGAGACGCGCCGCCCTCCCTTAGTCAGCATCGGACGACCAAGGTGCTGCCAGGAATACGGTCAACGCACTCGCTCCTACGCTCCTGCAGGGACAGCAGCCGAAGGTAAGGATACGGTGGTGCTCGAGGAAGCAGAATCCTGTCTTTCTTTGTTGTAGCTGTTGTTCCTTTGGTCTGTCGGTGGCATGCGATTTTCTGCTAAGGATAGTGGTTAGAGTTTTTCGTATGTTGGTTCATAGGTGAATCGCAACTGGCGTAAAGGCATATGTACAGTGTCGGTCGTGGCGTGTCATCGCTGGGTAGACTACTATTGCCACTGTTAGGGAAAACAAGCAGTTTAAAAGCACTAAGGACGAGGAAACTTATGAGACAATATGATAAATGAAACCGTCCCAAAAGGAACAGGGCGGTTCCAGACAATAGGAAACGTAAAAAAAAGGGTTTTGTTGCAAGTACCAATTCACTAATATGATAGCTAATTTTAAGATAAAAAGTTGATAAAACAATTCATAATTGAATAAATCTAATATTCTACTCTGAACTGCATCAATTTCATATACAAAAAAAACAATTTAAAGAAAAGTATAGTTTGAATCATACATTTAAAGACAGGCGAACATGGGGCCATGCAAGATATTTAACGTACACTTGACGATGCCCGTTCAAAATGCCCGTTGACGACTTCCGTCAAGATATTTTACGGGCGAAGGACGTGTTCAGCATATCCTTCGGCGCTACAGCTGAACGGCCTCTGGAATCCGGGGAAATTCTGCGTCATGATCTGTTCCTTCAACCTGTGTATATTGGACTAATTTGTACTAAGAAAATAATGTTGTTTTCCTGATCATTTACAGAACATGGAATTTTTTTTTATGATACAACTAATCTAGGAAAATAACGTTGTTTTCCTGATCATAAAAGAACATGGATTTTATATATATATATATATATATATATATATATAATATATATATATATATATATATATATTTTTTTTTTTTACAAATAGATATTCGATTAATTATGCTACAGCTAAATGGCGAAGGATCTTTCCCAGTTCAGAATCAGATGATCGAAAAATCAGGAAAAGAATCCTATATTTTCAAAGAAATACCGACAAACATGTTTATAAAATTAAAGATGATGTTTGTTGTTGATAATAATGATTATGGCAATATTATCAATCATGATGATAAGAACAATGAAAATGATAACGATAATAATGATTATAATAACAAAACTGGTAAAAACAACATTGATGATGATGATGATGATCATCATCATCATTATCTTCATCATCATAATAATAATAATAAGAAGAATCATAATCACTATCATCATAATTATGGTCATGAAGGTAATAAAAGTAATAAAATCATAAGAATAATGATGATAATAATGATGATAAGGATAGTAATGATAATAGTAGTAATAGTGATAAAGATGGTAATGCAATAATCAAAGCAATGATAATAGTAATATTTACAATGATATCAATTGTGTGGGAGTAGCAGTAACAACAACAAAAAATACAGCAATAATAATGATGATAATGATAATGACGATGATAATGATAATTATAACAATGGCAACAACGCTAATAAAGATTATAACATTAATAATGATAATGTGATGTGAAGATAACAAAAATGATATTGGTAACAATAATAACAACAGCAATAATAATGATAGTAATAATGATAATAATAATAACAACAATAATAATGACGATGTTGATAATGATAATGATAACAATCATTATAATGATAATGATCATGATGAAAATAATAATGACAGTAATAATAATAATGATAATTCTAAGGAAGATGATGATTATGATGATGGTGATAACAGTGATAGTAATGATAATTATGATAACGGTACTGATGATAATGATAAAAGTACTGCTAATAATGATAACAAT
>NC_091571.1:20073164-20075664 GCF_042767895.1 Penaeus vannamei | reverse complement strand
GTTTTCACTATCTTTTATATATCATTTATATTATTATCATTTTCATTATCATTAATATTATTGCTATCATTATCAACATAGTTATCATCACCATCATCATCATTATTAGGTTATTAATACTATTTTTTTTGTTATCATTACTATTATTTTCGTTGCCATTATTACTATATTTGTTAACTTTTATTATTATTGTTCATATATTATTGTTAGTATTATTATTATTACTAATAGTAGTAGTATACGGGTAGCATCAGATATACAGGTAAAAGAAATGTAATAGTAGCAGAAACAGTATCAATAGTAGAAAAGGTATGAATTAGAATGAAACCCCAAATACAAGAATGCATTTAATCGGTTTCGAATATATTTCCATGGGAAACATATACATCGGAGAAATTACAGAGCATGTCATATATTTGTCCCCCAATGTTCGCCTTATTACTGCCGCGACCTTGGGGGTTTAAAACTGCCGTCGAAATTTATGCAGTTTCCCTTTTTTTTTTTTTTTTCTTTTTTAGTTCAATTTTTTTCTGAATTACTTTAATTTCCCTCCCATTTCGACTGATGTCCAGATTCAGGTACAAAATACACCCGGGAAATGGTTTGTGGACGATTTCAGGCGGCACTTGGGGGGCGACACGACCAAGGCATATTAGTACTTTAAAAACACCTTGGACACGACCTTCTGGGGAAAGATGACAAAATCATTCTATAAAAGTGAAACCCCCAATCATCCTTAAAGATTTGTATTATTTGTAATGATAGATATTAAAATAGTTAAATTTCCATCATATTTCATTAATTTTTATATTATATTATCATTAAATTTTATCATAATTATTTATAGGTATTATTATTATTTGCATTATTGTTATGATTATTATTTGATTATTTTTATAATTATTGTCATCATTCTTATCATTTTAAACATTATCATTATCATTGTTATTATTATCTTATCATTATCATATTACTATTGTTTTATTTTTCATTATTATTGTTATCAATATTAACGGTATCAATATTAATAATAATAGTACTATTATTTTATTACTTTTTATCATTATTATCACCCTCATCATTATCATTACAGGTATCATTCTAAATTTCATTTGGATTATATTATGATATCATTATGACTATCATTATGATAGTCATTATTATCATTGTAATCATTATCATTATCATCATTATTGTTATTATTATTATCTCTATTATTGTTATTATCATTATTATTGTTATTATCATTATTATTGTTATTATCATCATTATTGTCATTATCATTATTATTGTTATTATCATTATTATTATTGTTATTATCAAATTTTTTTATTATATTATTATCGTTATCATTATCATTATTTGATTATTATTATTACTCTCATTATTATTGTTGTTTTTATTATTTTATTATCATTTTTATTGTTATTATCATTATTATTATTGTTATTATTTATTATTTTATTATCATTATTATTTTATTATCATTGTTATTGTTATTATCATTTTTATTGTTATTATCATTGTTATTGTTATTATCATTTTTATTGTTGTTATAATTATTATTGTTATCATCATTATTATTTTATCATCATTATTATTGTTGTTATCATTATTATTTTTATGGTTATTATTATTTTTTCATCACTGTTATTGCTAATATCATTATTATTTTAATATCATTATCATTGTTATTATATTATTATTGTTATTATCAAATTTTTGTTATTATCATTATTATTTTATTATATTATTTTTGTTATTATCAAATTTTTGTTATTATATTATTATTTTATTATCATTATTATTTTATTATATTTTTATTGTTTTATCATTATTATTGTTATTATTTCATTATTATTGTTATTATATTATTATTGCTATTATCATTATTATTTTATTTTTTATTATTGTTATTATATTATTATTGTTATTATCATTATTATTGTTTTTATCATTTCTATCATTATCATTATTATTGTTATTATTTCATTATTGTTCTATCATTATTATTGTTATTATTTCATTATTGTTCTATCATTATTATTGTTATTATTTCATTATTGTTCTATCATTATTATTGTTATTATTTCATTATTGTTCTATCATTATTATTGTTATTATTTCATTTTTATTGTTATTATATTTTTATTGCTATTATCATTATTATTTTATTTTTTATTATTTTTTTATATTATTATTGTTATTATCATTATTATTGTTATTATCATTATTATTGTTATTATATTTTTATTGCTATTATCATTATTATTGTTATTATTATTATTTTTTTTTATTATTATTGTTATTATCATTATTATTGTTATTATCATTATTATTGTTATTATCATTATTGTTATTATTATATTATCATTGTTTTTTATTATTATTGTTATTATCATTATTTTTGTTATTATCATTATTATTTTAATATTATTATTGTTATCATCATTAAAATTTTATTATCATTATTATTTTTTTTATCATTATCTTGATTGTT
>NC_091571.1:20058164-20065664 GCF_042767895.1 Penaeus vannamei | reverse complement strand
TGATTGGTTTGTTTCTTTGTGTATATTTGTTTCTTTTGATATCTGGAAGATAGTTTAGTGTTATTAGTATTTCGAAGACGTATTGGTTCAAATAATTGTTTATTAGTGAGTACATACATGCACAAAAATATATCATAAACAAAATCAAATTTATATCACATCGAACAAAAATAAACCTTGTTGCAAAAAAGTAAATGATCACACATAAAATGCAAATAGCAAAATAAGAACTAAATTTAGCAAGTTCACCACTCGGGCGCCCGACGGAGGGTCCGCCGCGAGCATATCCCACAGCGGCGAGTCGAGCCGCTCGCTCTACAGCTCACGTTTTCTCGATTTTTTCAGAGGTGAAGCTTTTTCATTTAGATTTTATGACTTGTAGAATTATGTCGCTTTATTGTTTGTTTGTTCGTTTTTGATTGTATTTTAAGGTAATATGACTTTTGGGAATTATGTCCCATTTGATAAAAGGACTACCTTTTTATCAAATGGGTGTTTTAGAGACTACAACGGGGAAGTAAGTACTGACCCCTTTTTTCCGCGAAGAATTGTATGGATTTTTTACTTTAGTTTTTTAGTTACTTACTTTACTTACTTTGGTCAGTTATTTACTTGAATTGCTTACTTTAATTACTTTCTATACTTCACATTATGTTATTACTTCACTTCCCCACATGTTCCCCTTCCTCATTCTCCCCCTCCCGCAGCCACCAACATGTCTGACTCTCAAGAAGTAGGCGTCGTGCTGGCCTTCGACCTGCCCGTCAACCTGGCCAAGATCGGCACCGGATACCTCCAGGACAACCCGATCGCCGGCTTCCTCATCTCCCTGCTGGCGTTCTTCGTCCTCATGGCGGGCTGGCGGTGCCATCTCGGCGCTGTTCGGCATCGAGATCTTCCCCCGGGCTCCTGCGCATGCTAGGTGGGTGTTTGGGGGGAGGGGGGTGTTTGGGTGGGTTGGGGAGGGTTGGTGAAAGTGGGCTGTGGTTGGTGGTTTGGTTCGGGGTCAGTTGAGGTTGGTGTGTGTGTGTGTGTGTGTGTGTGTGTGTGTGTGTGTGTGTGTGTGTGTGTGTGTTCGCTTATTATGTAATCTGATGTCCTAAAATAAGTTTGAAATCACATAGCATATTTTGACATACCAAAGCCCTTATAAACACCCTTTTTCCTCGACCATTCTAACCAAGAGTAAACTACGAGTAAACACCTAAACTTTGACAATAACGAAACCAACCCCACCACAGGTCCTTGGGGCGACCTGAACTTATCCACGATGCTGAACAACTTAATGGGATCCCAAGTGGTGACGGACTTCTTGGGGGAACCTCTTTGAAGACTTCGTTGACCGGATACTAGGCAACCGACAGGCCCGAGCTATAGACACCGTTGGCACTTTTGTCGGGCGCGCCGCCAGTGCCATGGCTCCCTTGGTGTCGGTCTTGGACTATGACAATGCCTTCGTCGCTGTGCAGGTAAGTGTTGCTAATTCTGATAAAGGATGATTCGCTTATTAGTTGGTATAGTTATGATAACCGAAATCGTCTGTAATTTCTCTGTAGGATAATAACGGATCATATAAATAGCTACAATGCATGGGTGTGTTTTGTATATATGGATATATGATAATGATTTTGATAGGTGCTCTTGTAATTATGCTATACAGTGTTATGGTAAGAAGGAATTCGGTAATACTTTGTACAAGAGAAAATGGATCGGGGATTTATATATAACTCCCAGGCATGCGTTGATTAAAAACAATTCCCAAATAACATATACTTTGAAGAAACTTTATTTGAAAGTCCACAGCGCAAGAAACGCTCATACAACAAACGTTAGGAGACATAATCTAGGCCCAATTACCTTGTACTAGGCACAGACACCAATCAGACGCCCTTTCCCCTTCTAGGTGCCAGGAGACGAGTGCCGCCAGCGCCTCATGTGCCACGTCCACACCAGGTGTCACGTCTTCCTCCTCTCCTTCAGGAAGCCTACGGATGGGTCGGGTACGTTTTCCCCCTTTATTGTCGTTGTTGTTATTCTCCTTATTATTATTATTATCATTATTATTATTATTATTATTATTATTATTATTATTATTATTATTATTATTATTATTATTATCATCATTATTATAATTTCTATAACTATTATCATCATCATCATCATTATTATTACCATTATTTTTATCATTATTACTATTGGTATTATCATGATTGTCATCATCTTTATTATTATCATTGTTGTTCTTATTTTTCATCATTTTTATTAATATCATCACTATTGTTATTACTACTATTATCACTGATTCTAGATTTCTCGTACTGATTATCTGAATGACGTTGAGACCCAACCCGAGTTTGATATAACTTTAACCCGCCACTTTCGCCGTCATGCTCTCACCTTACGAGTCATCACTCATAACAGCTGTCACGCAATATACCTTCTAATCCCCCTTTTCCCTCCCTTCCTCAGGCCACAATGCAGCACCAGCAGCGGTATTCCAGCGCCATCCTCACGGGCTTGTCAGGAGGTGACTGCCAGCGGGCGTTCCCTGACTGTCCTTATAACGTGATACAGATGGCGTCGTTCGTGCCCTTCCTCAAGAACAAGAACGTGAAGAACGAGCTGTAGACGGTGTTATAGAGGGGACTCGTTGGTGGGGATGAACGCTGAGTGATTGTGATATTGATTTCGTGGAGTTTGCGGCAAGACTGAACTCGTTCTTGGAGGTTATTGTGGCATCAAGTTCATTGAGTTTATTTCATAATATTTCGGTGAATTTCTTGCAACACTTGGCTCACTGAGTTCATTGTAATAGATGTTGAGAAAAAATTATGAATGATAGGGAATCATAAGGCGAGGTGAGGATTAAGATTCGATCCCTTTCGTCCCCAATCGAATTGTCTTTGTGATAGTATTCAATTCATTCATGACTTTTTTAAGCATTTATGAAATTTTCTTTGGAAGGTGATACAATGGAAGTAGGCAGCCACGATTTTGAATTGGATTCATCTGTTCAAATATTCCTTTTATAAATCATGATCAGCCAAGAAAAAATAAGATTAAGCGGATAGATGTAAAACACAACGGCGTAGGTAATGTCAAAAAATCATATATACTGTTTCAGATTTTTTTCTCTTGTCTGAACTAGCACAAAACACGTTAAAACTCCCTTTGTTTTGTGGTATGACTCCAAGCCAGTGAAGGCTGAAGATATATTGTAACTGTTTTTTTTATTATTATTATTATTATTATTAACGTTTTTGTTGTTCTCTTGTGATGTCACTTAATTCCGATTGTGTTTGGTGTCTGTTCTTTTACAATGTTTAACATTAGTAATGCCCTCTTCTGTTAAGTTATTTATTACTATTTATTATTATATGTAATAAAGTTTACAATAAAATTAGTAAACTATAATTATGTGTTTAAATGCAAGTGACCTAATGTTATGTTCATCACTTAAAAAAAAACATGAAATAATCCATATGTGATGATATACAGACTGACTTACATACACATACGTAGACACTCGAATTCCTATAAATAGAATCTTAAACATGAAATCCACATGTATTGCTATACAGGCTGACTCATAAACATACACATAAATGGAATCTCAAACATGAAATCCACATGTACTGATATACAGGCTGACTCATAAACATACACATATATGGAATCTCAGACATGAAATCCACATGTACTGATATACAGGCTGACTCATAAACATACACATATATGGAATCTCAGACATGAAATCCACATGTACTGATATACAGGCTGACTCATAAACATACACATATATGGAATCTCGGGACATGAAATCCACATGTACTGATATACAGGCTGACTCATAAACATACACATAAATGGAACCTCAAACATGAAATCCACATGTACTGATATACAGGCTGACTCATAAACATACACATATATGGAATATCAAACTCCCACGTCAGCATGGAGAGTATTTTCAGCATTCCTCCAATCTGTATATTAAATCTTACTCAATTGCTAAGAATAAACTATGCTTGTACTCAACTTTGCGTAATAGCAATAGTAACAGAGAAAGTTTCACATGCCGTAAAAGATTCCATTTGAGATATTACAGCATTTACCATGGAAGCAGCTATGACGTCAGAGCCTAGAGTGTAATGAGAAACATAATTGCATTAATCTATTTCACTTCTTTCGGTTTATTTTGACCGTTTTCTTCTCTTTATTCATGTGTTAGTGTTTTAGTATTTGTTATATATGTGACTGACCGCTGGACTGAATTATTTTCTCATTTTTGTGTTTATTTTTAAAAAGTCAAAATGTACATGCTGTTGTTCTTAAATTGATGGTCATGAGGATGATGACGATAATGCTAATAATGAAGAGGATAATGATAATAACATAATAACAATATAATAACAAACATGAAAATCCAGCCAAACATAAACTGAACCCCAAAAGCGCATCCAAATAAGGCAAAGAAAAGAAAGTCCAGCTTCAAGACATCCCCGCAGAACACCCTGTGGGATGAGGGGGAGTTGAGGCATAACCAGGACACCGCCTCGGGCTATAACGGTACATGGGGCCCCCCCCTCTACCCTCGTCATGTGTGCCCCTCCCTTCCCTTTCTCCCCCTTCCCCTCCCCCCTACCCCTTGCCTCACTTGCCCATTCTTCCTCTCTTCCTTTACGCATTTGCCTGCCATCCTTCTTTTTTGGGGGAGGGGGGGGATTTTTTCCTGAACCAGCTCATTTTTCTTCGTGGAGCAGAAGTTTCCCCGGTAGTTATTTCGTCTTTGTGGTTTCTTAGGGTAAGGCGCTTCTTGGATGCAATCGTCCTTGCGGGGGTGTGTGTGTGTGTGTGTGTGTGTGTGTGTGTGTGTGTGTGTGTGTGTGTGTGTGTGTGTGTGTGTGTGTGTGTGTGTGTGTGTGTGTGTTTGAGTGAGTAAGTGAGAAAAGAGAGAGAGAGAGAGAGACAGACAGACAGACAGACAGACAGACAGACAGACAGAGAGGGGGGCGAGAGACAGACAGACAGACAGACAGAGACAGAGACAGAGAGACAGACAGACAGAGAAAAAGAGAGATAGAGATAAACAAGAGAGATGGCGAGATAGACAGGTAGACAGACAGATAGACAGACAGACAGACAGACAGACAGAGAAAAGAGAGAGAGAGAGAGAGAGCGAGATAGACAGGTAGATAGACAAATAGACAAACAGACAGAGAAAGAGAGAGAGAGAGAGAGAGAGAGAGAGAGAGAGAGAGAAAAGAAGAAGAAGAAGAAGAAGAAAAAGAAGAGACTGGAGTTGAGAAAAATGACCATTATATATATCCCAACACTATTACCTAACAGTACATTTATGCAAATATATGCAAATAAGATTTTAACAACCTGTCGCACAGATGGGGATCTCAACAGTAGACAGAGGAATGATGAAGAATTGTCATTTATCTTTGCCATCTTTTTTTTTTCTTCTTCGCCATCTTGAAATTTTTCTGTGGGATTTTTTGGGAAAATTAATTTTTAAATCCATTTCCCCCGAGCCATTACCGGTGGGGAATTGAGAAGAAAAAACAGACTAGAATATCCATTGAGACATATATAATTAAATAAATGCGTATTGAATAAAGATATTAATTTTTCACTTCTGTTGAAAAAAGTTATGGTGAGAATAAAAACCCTTTAAAAATTAGGTATGTGATTGATGCGTTTCGATTAAATCTTCATGAAAATAAATTTTTGATTGAAATCTAATAAAAAAGCAATAATCATCTTCTTGCGTTGTAAATGTATCTTTTCTTTTGGGGGGGTTCCTTTTTTTTTTTTTTTTTTTACAATGAACTAATACACATCGTAAGCAGGACATGATAATAAACTTTAAAGAAAAAAGTTTTAAAAAGGGAAACAGAAATTTGTTGACATTTAGCAACAATAGTTTTTTGCAACCACGTGATTTTTAGTTAATTGATAAAAATGAATACTTGTGCAAAAATGACTTACATCTTTTGTGTATAATTATTATAATATTTGGGTTTACATGTAGGAAATTTTTACACACAAAAATTTTATAGTTTATGTTAATCAGATTTCACAGTTATCTGTTCATTTCAAATTAACATCATTATGGACTTATCATTGCCATTATCAATTCTGGTTCATATACCCAAAAATACCCAATAGATGAAAACCCAAAAGAGAGAGTAGGCCAAGACCAATTATATCACGCACCTCGAAAGAAAATTCAAGAAAATGAAAGAATAAGACAGAACAAAAATTTAAAGGTAAGAAAAGAAAAACAAGTATAGACGTAATAAGGTCAAAAAAGACACAAAATATCCCTCCCATAGCAAAAAAAATAAATCAGTAGATAAATAAAATAAAAAAAAATATAAATCAGGCAAACACAGATCTGAAAATACAAAAAGCAAGTAAACGTAATATATATATATATATATATATATATATATATATATATATATATATATATATATATATATATATATATATGTGTGTGTGTGTGTGTGTGTGTGTGTGTGTGTGTGTGTGTGTGTGTTTTTTTATGTGTGTGTGTGTGTGTGTGTTTTTTATACATATCTCACTCTCCCCCAAGAAAACTCAAGAAAACCAAGCCCCAAATAAAAAAAAAAGACCCAAAAAATAAAGAGAAATAAAGAAAAAAAGATAAACAAATAAAGACCCAAAAAAAAAAATAAGATAAAGAGAAATAAAGAAAAAAAAGAAAAAAAAGAAAAAAAGACCCAAAAATAAAATAAGAAAAAGAAAATAAAGATCAAGAAATAAGAAAAAGAGAAATAAAGAAAAAAAAAATAAGATAAAGAAATAAAGATAAAAAAATAAAAAAAAATAAAGAAAAAAATAAGATGCAGAGGAATAAAGATTTAAAAAAAAAGAAAAAGAAAATAAAGATAAAAAAATAAGATAAAGAGAAATAAAAAAAAATAAGATAAAGAGAAATAAAGACCCAAAAAAATAAGACAAACGAGAAACAAAGACCCAAAAAAACGGGATAAAGAAAGCCAATCCGAGCCAACAAGGACAGGGAATTCCGGCCCGAGCAAGACGGATGACGCAACGGCCCCCGGGATCCGTCAAATATGTCATGCTTCGAGAACTTTCTTCGTCGATTTTCCGGTTCCGGTTTTGGGCTGGGCGGCTGCGGAATGCGTTTTTTATTATCATTTGTTTTTTTGTATTTTTTTTGATTGTTTTGTTTCTCTTATCAATATTGTCGTTTCTGTTGGCATTATCAAGGGAAGGTGTTTTTTGTTGTTGTTGTTCTATCAATATCATTATTTTTTTTTTTTTAAACCCCTCACTCCCATGTTTGGGCCCATGGTATAATCGATATTACTATCATCATACTACGTCATTATCATCATCATAATTACCTTTAAAAATATCATCAATATCACCATCTTCGTCATTGGTCTCTAACTATAACCACTATAAAAATTCCACTACTCTCCCGAGAGGAATTTCTTC
>NC_091571.1:20050664-20053164 GCF_042767895.1 Penaeus vannamei | reverse complement strand
GAACGGCATGACTTTGGGGGGGATGCCTTTATATCCGCATTGTGAACGGCCAAAGGCTGTGAGGGGCCCTTTATATCCGCAAGAACCCCATGGCGGAGGGTGCCTTGATATCCGCATTGTGAAGGCACATGGCTGGAGGATGCCTGATATCCGCATTGTAACGGCACATGGTATGAGGACGCCTTGATATCCCATTGTGAACGGCCCTGGCTGTGAGGGTGCCTTGATATCCGCATTGTGAACGGACATGGCTGTGAGGGTGCCTTGATATCCGCATTGTGAACGGGACATGGCTATGAGGATGCCTTGAATCCGCATTGTGAAAAATGGCGGAGGGGGCCTGATATCCCATTGTGAACGGCACATGGCTGTGAGGATGCCTTGATATCCGCATTGTGAACGGCACATGGCTGTGATGCCTTGATATCCGCATTGTGAACGGCACATGGCTGTGAGGGTGCCTTCATATCCGCATTGTGAACGGCACATGGCTATGAGGACGCCTTGATATCCGCATTGTGAACGGCACATGGCTGTGAGGATGCCTTTATATCCGCATTGTGAAGGGACATGGCTGTGAGGATGCCTTCATATCCGCATTGTGAACGGGAAAGGCTGGGGACGCCTTGATATCCGCAGGGAAAGGCACATGGCTGTGAGGATGCCTTGATATCCGCATTGTGAACGGCACATGGCTGTGAGGACGCCTTTATATCCGCATTGTGAACGGCACATGGCGTGGGATGCCTTTATATCCGTTTTGGGAAAGGGACATTGTGAAGCCTTGATATCCGCATTGGAACGGCCCCAAAGGGTGCCTTGATATCCGCATTGTGAACGGCACATGGCTGGAGGACGCCTTCATATCCGCATTTTGAACGGCACATGGCGTGAGGACGCCTTGATATCCGCATTGTGAACGGCACATGGCTGTGAGGATGCCTGATATCCGCAGGAACGGCACATGGCTGTGAGGACGCCTTGATATCCGCATTTGAACGGCCCTGGCTGGAGGATGCCTTGATATCCGCATTGGAACGGCACATGGCTGTGGGGGCGCCTTTATATCCGCATTGTGAACGGGACATGGCTATGAGGATGCCTTTATATCCGCATTGTAACGGCACATGGCTGTGAGGACGCCTTCATATCCGCAGGAACGGCACATGGCTATGAGGGTGCCTTGATATCTGCATTGTGAACGGCACATGGCTTTAGGATGCCTTTTATACCGCGTGAACGGCACAGGCTTAGAGGATGCCTTGATATCCGCATTGGAACGGCACATGACTTGGAGGATGCCTTTGATATCCGCATTGGAAGGGATATTAGAGGATGCCTTTATATCCGATTTGGGGGACATGGCTATGAGGGTGCCTTGATATCCGCATTGTGAAAGGGACATGGCTATGGGATGCCTTTATATCCGCTTGGAACGGCACATGGCTTGAGGATGCCTTTATATCCGCATTGTGAAAGGGACATGGCTGGGATGCCTTGATATCCGCGTGAACGGGTGGCTATGAGGATGCCTTGATATCCGATTGTGAACAGCCTGACTTAGAGGATGCCTTGATATCCGCATTTGAACGGACATGGCTATGAGGATGCCTTGATATCCCATTGTGAACGGCACATGACTTGGGGGATGCCTTGATATCCGCATTGTGAACGGCACATGACTTGGAGGATGCCTTGATATCCGCATTGTGAACGGCACAACTTAGAGGATGCCTTGATATCCGCATTGTGAAAGGCCCTGGCTATGAGGGGGCCTTGATATCCGCATTGTGAAAGGCACATGGCTTTAGGGTGCCTTGAATCCGCATTGTGAACGGCACATGGCTATGAGGATGCCTTGATATCCGCATTGTGAACGGCACATGGCTGGGGATGCCTTTTATATCCGCATTGTGAACGTTTCCGGCTATGAGGATGCCCTTTATATCCGCATTGTGAACGGGACATGGCAGAGGATGCCTTGATATCCGCATTGTGAACGCCGACTTGAGGTGCCCGATATCCGCATCGTGAACGGCACATGACTTAGAGGATGCCTTGAACCGCATCGTGAACGGCACACGGCTGTGAGGATGCCCGATATCCCATTTTGAACGGGACATGGCTATGAGGATGCCTTGATATCCGCATTGTGAACGGCACATGGCTTGGGATGCCTTGATATCCGCATTGTGAACGGCACATGACTTGGAGGATGCCTTGATATCCGCATCGTGAACGGGACATGACTTGGAGGATGCCTTGATATCCGCATTGTGAACGGCACATGGCATGAGGATGCCTTGATATCCGCATTGGAACGGCACATTATGAGGATGCCTTGATATCCGCATTGTGAACGGCACATGGCTATGAGGATGCCTTGATATCCGCATTGTGAACGGCAATATGAGGATGCCTTTATATCCGCATTGTGAACGGCACAGGCTATGAGGATGCCTTGATATCCGCATTGTGAACGGCACATGGCTATGAGGGA
>NC_091571.1:20043638-20050164 GCF_042767895.1 Penaeus vannamei | reverse complement strand
TATCATTGTCATACCCTAGATTTTGCCGTATTTTCGACTTTTGGGATTTTATTACTTATGGCCTTTATTTCATTATAAATGGACTGAATGATGATTATTATCTTCATTATTATCATTACTGTCATAATTTTTATGATTATCATCGCTATAGTCATAATAATCATGATTATGAGGTTATTATTATTTCTATTGCCATTATTAGTATGGAAATTATTGGAATAGAGTTAATTATTGCTATTATTGCAGTAATCATCAAGCTTATCATTATAATTATAACTCTATCATTATTATTGTCATTATCATTGTCATTATCATCATAATTATCATCATTATTGTCAATAATAAAGGAATCATCATGGAAATCATCATAATTACCTGAATTAATGTTAAAATCCTCATAATTACCTGAATTAATGTTAAAATCCTCAAAATTAGCATTAAAAAGCGAAAAGTTTTTTTTCAACGTTTCTCTCAAAAAGCTGTAATACGGTAGATTTTGCTGTTTTTTTCGACTTTTTGGATTTTATTACTACTGGCCTTTATTTCATTATAAATGACTGTATGATAATTATTATCATCATTATCATCATTACTGTCATCATAATTTTATTATTATTATCATTATAGTCGTTATCATCATGAGAGAAACGTCGAAAAAAAACCTTTACGCGTTCTAAAGGTAATTATGATGATTTTAACATTAATTCAGGTAATTATGATGATTTCCATGATGATTCCATTATTATTGACAATAATTATAATTATGATGATAATGACAATGATAATGACAATAATAGTGATAATAATGATAAAGTCATAATTATGATAATCTTGATAATTACTGCAATAATAGCAATAATTAACACTATTCCAATAATTTCCATACTAATAATGGCAATAGAAATAATATTATCATTGTCATTATAATAATTATTATTGTCATTATTATTTCTAAGATCATCATTATTGCTATTATCATTATATAAATAGTTATAATGATAAAATAGCAATAATAATTAGCATAATAATTATTATAACTGCAATAATGATGATAATAATAATGATAATCATGATGATAATGACTATAATGATAATAATTATAAAAATTACGACAGTAATGATAATAATGATGATAATAATTATCATTCAGTCCATTTATAATAAAATAAAGGCCAGAAGTAATAAAATCCCAAAATTCCAAAAAATGGCAAAATCTAGCCTTTTGAGAGAAACGCCGAAAAAAGTCTTTTCGTTTTTTAATGGTAATCATGATGATTTTAACATTAATTCAGGTAATTATGATGATTTCCATGAAGATACCTTTATTATTTACAATAATGATGATAATTATGATGATAATGACAATGATAATGACAATAATAATGATAATAATGATAAAGTCATAATTATAATGATAATCTTGAAATTATGGCAATAATAGCAATAATTAACTCTATTTCAATAATTTCCATACTAATAATGGCAATAGAAATCATAATAACATCATTATCATTGTCATTATAATAATTATTATTGTCATTATTATTTATAAGATCATCATTATTGCTATTATCATTATAAAAATAGTTAGAATGATAAAAATAGCAATAATAATTAGCATAATAATTATTATAACTGCAATAATGATGCTAATAATAATGATAATAATCATAAAAATGATGGCAGTAATGATAATAATGATGATACTAATTATCATTCAGTCATTTATAATGAAATACAGGCCAGAAGTAATAAAATCGCAAAAGTCGAAAAAAACGGCAAAATCTAGGGTATTACAGCCTTTTGAGAGAAATGTAGAAAAAATCCCCTTTTCGCTTTTTAATGGTAATTTAAGGATTTTAACATTAATTCAGGTATTTATAATGATTTCCCTTGTGATTCCTTTATTATTGTGACAATAATGATAATTATGATAATGACAATGATAACGACAATAATTAAGATAATAATGATAAAGTCATAATTTTGATGATAATCTTGAGAATTACTGCAATAATTCCAATAATTAACTCTATTCCAATAATTTCCATACTAATAATGGCAATAGAAATAATATCATTATCATTGTCATTATAATTATTATTATTGCCATTCTTATTTCTAAGATCATTATTGTTGCAATAATGATGATAATAATGATAATCATGATGCTAATGACTATAATGATAATAATCATAAAAATGATGACAGCAATGATAATAATGATGATATAATAATTATCATTCAGTCCATTTATAAAGAAATAAAGGCTAGAAGTAATAAAAACCCAATAGTCGAAAAACCGGCAAAATCTAGCGTATTACAGCCTTTTGAGAGAAACGTCGAAAAAATTATGAGGATTTTAACATTAATTCGGGTAATTATGATGATTACCATGATGATTCCTTTATTATTGACGATAATGATGATAATTATGATGATAATGACAATGATAATGACATTAATAATGATAATAATGATAATGACAATAATAATGATAATAATGATAAAGTCATAATTATAATGATAATCTTGAGAATTACTGCAATAATAGCAATAATTAACTCTATTCCAATAATTTCCATACTAATAATGGCAATAGAAGTAATAAGAACATCATTATCATTGTCATTATAATTATTATCATTGTCATTATTATTTCTAAGATCATCATTATTGCTATTATCATTATATAAATAGTTATAATGATAAAATAGCAATAATAATTAGCATAATAATTATCATAACTGCAATAATGATAATAATAATGATAATCATGGTGATAATGACTATAATGATAATAATTATAAAATTTACGACAGTAATGATAATAATGATGATAATAATTATCATTCAGTTCATTTATAATGAAATAAAGGCCAGAAGTAATAAAATCCCAAAAGTCGAAAAAACGGCAAAATCTAGCCTTTTGAGAGAAACGTCGAAAAAAAACCTTTTCGCTTTTTAATGGTAATTTAAGGATTTGAACATTAATTCAGGTAATTATGAGGATTTCCCTGATGATTCCTTTATTATTGACAACAATGATGATAATTATGATGATAATGACAATGATAATGACAATGATAAGGATAATAATGATAAAGTCATAATTATAAGGATAATCTTGATAATTACTGCAATAATAGCAATAATTAACTCTATTCCACTAATTTCCATACTGATAATGGCAATAGAAATAATAATAACATCATTATCATTACCATTATAATTATTATTATTGCCATTATTATTTCTAAGATCATCATTATTGCTATTATCATTATATAAATAATTTTAATGATAAAATAGCAATAATAATTAGCATAATAATTATTATAACTGCAATAATGATGATAATGATAATGACAATTATGACGATATTGACTATAATGATAATAATCATAAAAAATACGACAGTAATGCTAATATTGATGATAATAATTATCATTCAGTCCATTTATAATGAAATAAAGGCCAGAAGTAATAAAATCCCCAAAGTCGAAAAACGGCAAAATCGAGTGTATTACAGCGTTTTGAGAGAAACGTCGAAAAAAAACCCTTTCGCTTTTTAATGGTAATTATGAGGATTTTAACTTTAATTCAGGTAACTATGATGATTTCCATGATGATTCCTTTATTATTGACAATAATGATGATACTTATGATGATAATGACAATGATAATGACATCATCATCATCTGGAGCTAACGCCGCATAGCCGCGTCCACCTTCTGCTTCCGCCTTTTGGGATCCCTCATGGCAAGTCGCCAGGCAGGGGCCCGGCCCATCTCGAGCTCTTCCCGACAGGTTTGATCGATCTGCCCAAGCCACGACCTCCTAGGTCGTCCCACAGGCCTCCTCCACCCAGGGATGTCTCTTACAGAGACAACCTGATGGGCAGGATCAGCCTGTGAAAAGCGAGCCATGTGGCCATATAGCCTGAGTTGGCGATACCGGATTGTGCAGGTAACAGGCCCTGTGCCAGTCTCATGGTGCAGCCGTTGGTTAGACACATGGTCCCGCCAACAGTACCCCCATGATCCGGCGCAAGGACCTATTACAAAAGGCGTCAAGCCGGGACTCCAGTGCACTGGATAATGTCCAGGTTTCACTACCTTAGAACAAAACTGGCATTACCAGGGCCCTGAAAACCCGTAGCTTAGTCCTTCTGCACAGATACCGGCATCTCCAAATATTCTTGTCATGAGAGTTCATGACCCCTGCTGCCAGGCCAATCCGTCTACTGACTTTCTGGTCTGACAGCCCAGAGTTATGAACTGCACTACCAAGGTATGTAAAGCTCTCTGTGACCTCAATGTCCTCGCCGCAAGCCTGTACCAACTGAACAGGTTCTCCTAGTAAGTCCCCAATGTCCTGGATCTTGGTCTTGGTCCAGGAGACCTCTAGACCCAAGGGCTTCGCTTCATTACTAAATGCATCGAGGGCCACCACTAAAGTTTCCAAAGACTCAGATAGAATTGCAACATCATCGGCAAAATCAAGGTCTGTAACTTTAATATTACCCAGTGTTGCTCCACAATGACTTTGAACAGTAGCTCTGCCTAGTATCCAGTCCATGCAAATGGCAGCCAGGACAGCATGCAATCCCCGCGCCATAAGTTCACCACCAGCTTTACCACTCTTCAGCTTGGAAATCGCCTCCCTAACCTCAGTTAGGGAGGGAGGGTCCTCGCTAATGGGTGGGTCCGGCAGCGGAATCACGGCACTACCCACATCCAAGTTAACTGTTAGAGGGTCAACCTGATACAACTGCTCAAAGTATTCAGCCCAACGCTCCCTCACCGCAACAGGATCTGAGACAATCTGGCCACCCACTAAGCGAACTGCAGTCACCTGTGAAGAGGGCTTGGAGTTCAGTTTTCTCAGGGCTTGGTATGCAGGACGAAGGTCATTTACTAAGAAATGGCCTTCAACTTCCTCAGCAAGATTCCTAATAAACTGTTCCTTGTCCCTTCTTAACAGAAACCGAGTTCTGCGCACCTGAGAACGGTGCAAATCCCGATCCCCTGCCAGACGAGCCATACGGCAAGCATCAGTGGCTTCCAGTGTCTCCTGAGAGATTGAATTCTGTCGTGCTCTCGGGCGTTCTCCAATCGATTCTTGGGCTGCATCAAGCGTTTCACGCTTGAAGGTGTCCCACAGAAGTACAGGGTCCGTCAGATTGTCAAGTGCTGTGAACCGATCAGAGATTGTCTCAGCAAACCTCCGAGCACACTCCCTCTCCTTCAGCCTGTCCAGATGAAACACCCTAGGGTGGTCATTGGGCTGCTGGGGAGTTTTGAAGTGTACTCGGAGGGTAGCCACAACCAATCTATGGTCAGTACCACAGAACTCAGCACTCCTATACACCCTGCAGTTCTGGAGGATCCTCCAATGAGTGCTAACGAGAATGTGGTCGATCTCCTTGGTTGCATTACCCGCATCGCTGTACCATGTCCAACGATGTGGGTCTGGGCGCTGGTACCAGGAGCCAGAAATCCTCAATTTCTGGGATCTAGCAAAATCCCGGAAAAGGAAGGAATTCTCGCTGCCGGTATCAACTCCCGAACCATGAGGACCGACTGACATCTCATAGCCAGCTCGATCGCAGCCAGATACCGCATTGAAGTCACCCAGAACAATACGAATATCTCGCCGGGGACAGCTGTCTGCCATGGATACAAGTTTGGCGTAGAACATCTCTTTCACATCAAGTTTACAAACATTGGTAGGAGCGTACACAGCAATAAGAGACATGAAGGCCAAAGACAGCTTCAGTCTCATCACCATTATACGCTCATCGACTGGAGTGAAAGCTATGGCTACTCCCTGGAGATGGTGACCATCGCTGCGGCCTGATCAGTAATAGGTGTAGCCACCTACACTGGTCATGCCGCTGCCAGGTCTTCTCGCTATTGTATTCTAACCTCCATTAAACTGATTTAATATAAACCTTATGTAAGAAAACGAACCTTGGAGTCTCCTGGTCAAATTTGAGCCTAACCTAACCTAACCTACCCAAACTTTACCTAACCTAACCTAACCTAACCACCAAATTCCAGATAATGTAACCAAACCTCCATGAAACTGATTTAATATATACCTTATGTAAGAAAACGAAATTTGGAGTCTCCTGGTCAAATTTGAGCCTAACCTAACCTAACCTAACCTAACCTAACCTCACCAAATTCCAGCTAATGTAACCTAGCCTCCATTAAACTTATTTAATGTAAACCTTATGTAAGACAACGAAATTTGGTGTCTCCTGGTCAAATTTGAGCCTAACATAACCAACCTAACCTAACCTGATCTCACCAACTTCCAGTTAATGTAACCTAACCTCCATTAAACTGATTTAATCTAAACGTTATGTAAAACAACGAAATTTGGAGTTTCCTGGTCAAATTTGAGCCTAACCTTACCTAACCTTACGAAATTCCAACTAATGTAATCTAACCTCCATTAAACTGATTTGATATAAACCTTATGTAAGAAAATGAACTTTGCAGTCTCCTGATTTAAT
>NC_091571.1:20011138-20038638 GCF_042767895.1 Penaeus vannamei | reverse complement strand
ATTTTGAGCTTAACCTAACCTAACCTAACCGAACCTATCCTCACCAAATTCCAGTTAATGTAACCTAACCTCCATTAAACTGATTTAATATAACCTTTATGTAAGAAAACGAAATTTGGAGTCTCCTAGTCAAATTTGAGCGTAACCTAACCTAACCTAACCTCACGAAATTCCAGTTAATGTAACCTAACCTCCATTAAACTGATTTAATATAAACCTTATGTAAGAAAACGAAATTTGGAGTCTCTTGGTCAAATTTGAACCTAACCTTACTTAACCTAACCTAACCTCACCAAATTCCAGCTAAGGTAACCTAACCTCCATTAAACTGATTTAATATAAACCTTATAATGATAATCTTGATAATTACTGTAATAATAGCAAAATTAACTTTATTCATATAATTTCCATACTAATAATGGCAATAATAATTACCATAATAATTATTATAATTACAATAATGATGAGAGAAACGTCGAAAAAAAAACCTTTTCGCTTTTTAATGGTAATTTTTAGGATTTTAACAATAATTCAGGTAATTATTATGGTTTTTATGATGATTCCTTTATTATTGACAATAATGATATTTATGATGACAATGACAATGATAATGACAATAATAAAAATAATGATAAAGTCATGATTATAATGGTAATCTTGATAATTACTGCAATAATACCAATAATTAACTCTATTACAATAATTTCCATACTAATAATGGAAATAGAAATAATAATAACATCATTATCATTGTCATTATAATTATTATTATTGTCACTATTTTTTCTAAGATCATCATTATTGCTATTATTATTATATAAATAGTTATAATGATAAAAATAGCAATAATAATTAGCATAATAATTATTATAACTGCAATTATGATGATAAAAATAATGATAATCATGATGATATTGACTATAATGATAATAATCCTAAAAATGATGACAGTAATGATAATAATGATAATAATTATCATTCAGTCCATTTATTATGAAATAAAGGCCAGAAGTAATAAAATCCCATAAGTCGAAAAAACGGCAAAATCTAGCGTATTACAGCCTTTTGAGAGAAACGTCGAAAAAAAAACTCTTCTCGCTTTTTAATGATAATTATGAGGATCTTAACATTAACTCAGGTAATTATGATATTTTCCATGATAATTCCTTTATTATTGACAATAATGATGATAATTATGGTGATAATGACAATGATAATGACAATAATAATGATAATAATAATAAAGTCATAATTATAATGGTAATCTTGATAATTACTGTAATAATAGCAATAATTAACTCTATTCCAATAATTTCTATACTATTAATGGCAATAGAAATGATAATAACATCATTACCAATGTCATCATAATTATTATTATTGTCATTATTATTTCTAAGATCATCATTATTCCTATTATCATTATATAAATAGTTATAATGACGAAAATAGCAATAATAAATAGAATAATAATTATTATAAATGCAATAATGATGCTAATAATAATGATAATCATTAGGATAATGACTATAATGATAATAATCTTTACAATGATGACAGTAATGCTAATAATGATAATAATTATCATTCAGTCCATCTACAATGAAATAAAAACCAAAAGTAATAAAATCCCATAAGCCGAAAAACGGCAAAATCTACCCTTTTCAGAGAAAAGTCGAAAAAAAATCTTTTCGCTTTTTAATGGTAATTATGAGGATTTTAACAATAATTTGGGTAATTATGATGATTTCCACGATGATCCCTTTATTATTGACAATAATGATGATAATTATGATGATAATGAGAATGATAAAGACAATAATAAGGATAATAATAATAAAGTAATAATCATAATGATAATCTTGATAATTACTGCAATAATAGGAATAATCAAATCTATTCCAATAATTTCCATACTAATAATTGCAATAGAAATAATAATACCATCATTATCATTGTCATTATAATTATTATTATTGTCTTTATTATTTCTAAGATCATCATTATTGCTATTGCCTTTTGAGAGAAACGTCAAAAAAAAAATTTTCGCTTTTTAATGGTAATTATGAGGATTTTAACATTAATTCAGGTAATTATAATGATTTCCTTGACGATTCCTTTATTATTGAAAATAATGATGATAATTATGATGATAATGACAGTGATAATGAGAATAATAACGATAATAATGATAAAGTAATAATTATAATGATAATCTTAATAATTACTGCAATAATAGCATTATTTACTCTATTCCAATAATTTCCATACTAATAAAGGCAATAGAAATAATAACAACATCGTTATCATTGTCATTATAATTATTATTATTGTCATTATTATTTCTAAGATCATCATTAAGTCTATTATCATTATATAAATAGTCATAATAATAAAAATTGCAATAATAATTAGCATAATAATTATGCAATAATGATGATAAATATAATGATAATCATGATGATAATGACTATAATGATAATAATAATAAAAATGATGATAGTAATGATAATAATGATGATGATAATTATCATTCAGTCCATTTATAATGAAATAAAGGCCAGAAGTAATAAAATCCCATAAGTCGAAAAAACGGCAAAATGTAGCCTTTTGAGAGAAACGTAAAAAAAAACTTTTCGCTTTTTAATGGTAATTATGAGGATTTTAACATTAATTCAGGTACTTATGATTATTTCCATGATATTTCCTTTATTATTGACAATAATGATGATAATTATGATGATAATGACAACGATAATGACAATAATAATGGTAATAATGATAACGTCATAATTATAACGATATTCTTGATATGTACTGCAATAACAGCATTAATTAACTCTATTCCAATAATCTCCACACTAATAATGGCAATAGATATAATAATAACTTCATTATCATTGTCATTATAATTATTATTGTTGTCACCATTATTTCTAAGATCATCATTATTGCTATTATCTTTATATAAATAGTTATAATGATAAAAATAGCAATAATAATTAGCCAATAATTATAACTGCAATAATGATGATAATAATAATGATAATCATGATGATAATGACTATAATGATAATAATAATAAAAATGATGACAGTAATGATAATAAAGATAATGATTATCATACAGTCCATTTATAATGAAATAAAGGCCAAGAGTAATAAAATCCCAAAAGTCGAAAAAAACGGCAAAATCTAGCGTATTACAGCCTTTTGAGAGAAACGTCGAAAAAAAAACTTTCCGCTTTTTAATGGTAATTATGAGGATTTTAAAATCAATTCAGGTAATTATGATGATTTCCATGATGATACCTTTATTATTGACAATTATGATAATAAGTATGATGATAATGACAATAATAATGATGATAATGATAAAGTCATAATTATGATGATAATCTTCATAATTATTGCTATAAATAGAAATAATAATAACATCATTATCATTGTCATTATAATCATTATTATTGTCATTACTATTTCTAAGATCATCATTATTGCTATTATCATTATATAAATAGTTATAATGATAAAAAGGCAATAATAATTATTATAACTGCATTACTGGTAATAATAATAATGATGATCATGATGATAAAGACTATAATGATAATAATCATAAAAATGATGACAGTAATGATAATAATGATGATGATAATTATCATTCAGTCCATTTATAATGAAATAAAGGCTAAAAGTAATAAAATCCCAAAAGTCGAAAAAACGGCAAAATCTAGCGTATTACAGTCATTTGAGAGAAACGTCGAAAAAAACCATTTTCGCTTTTTAATGGTATTTATGAGGATTTTAACATTAATTCAGATACTTATGATGATTTCCATGACGATTCCTTTATTATTGACAATAATGATGATAATTATAATGATAATGACAATGATAATGACAATAATAATGACAATAATGATAAAGTCATAATTATAATGATAATCTTGATAATTACTGAAATAATAGCAATAATTAACCCTATTCCAATAATTTCCATACTAATAATGGCAATAGATATAATAATAACATCATTATCATTATCATTATAATTATTATTGTTGTCACCATTATTTCTAAGATCATCATTATTGCTATCATCATTATATAAATAGTTATATTGATAAAAATAGCAATAATAATTAGCATAATAATTATTATAACTGCAATAATGATGATAATAATAATAATCATCATGATGATAATGAATATAATGATAATCATAAAAATGATGACAGTAATGATAATAATGATAATAATTATCATTCAGTCTATTTATAATGAAATAAAGACCAGAATATAAAATCATATAAGTCGAAAAAACGGCAAAATCTAGCGTATTACAGCCTTTTGAGAGAAACGTCGAAAAAAAAACATTTTCGCTTTTTAATGGTAATTATGAGGATTTTAACATTAATTCAGGTAATTATGATGATTTCCATGATGATACCTTTATTATTGACAATAATGATGATAATTATTATGATAATAAAAATGATAATGTCAATAATAATGATAATGATAAAGTCATAATTATAATGACAATCTTGATAACTACTGCAATAATAGCAATAATTAACCCTATTCCAATAATTTCCATACTAATAATGGCAATAGAAATAATAATCATCATCATCATTGTCATTATGATTATTATTATTGTCATTATTATTTCTAAGATCATCATTATTGCTATTATCATTATATAAATAGTTTTAATGATAAAAATAGCAATAATACTTATCATGACTCCAATAATGATGATAATAATAATGATAATCATGATGATATTGACTATTATGATAATAATCCTAAAAATGATGACAGTAATGATAATGATGATAATAATCATTCAGTCCATTTATAATGAAATAAAGGCCAGAAGTAATAAAATCCCAAAAGTCGAAAAAACGGCAAAATATAGCGAATTACGTTGAAAAAAAAACTCTTTTCGCTTTTTAAGGGTAATTATGAGGATTTTAACATTAATTCAGGTAATTATGAAGATTTCCATGATGATTCCTTTATTATTGACGATAATGATGATAATTATGACGATAACGACAATGATAATGACAATAATAATGATAATAATGATAAAGTTATAATTATAATGATAATCTTGATAATTACTGCAATAATAGCAATAATTAACTCTATGCCAATAATTTCCATACGAATTATGACAATATAAATAATTATATCATTATCATTGTCATTATAATTATTATTGTCAATATTATTTCTAAGATAATCATTATTGCTATTATCATTATATAAATAGTTATAATGATAAAAATAGCTATAATAATTAGCAGAATAATTATTATAACTGCAATAACGATGATAATAATAATGATAATCATGATGATAGAGACTATAATTATAATAATCATAAAAATGATGACAGAAATGATAATAATGATGATAATAATAATCATTTAGTCCATTTATAATGAAATAAAGGCCAAAAGTAATAAAATCCTAAAAGTCGAAAAAACGGCAAAATCTAGCGTATTACAGCCTTTTGAGAGAAACGTCGAAAAAAACCCTTTTCGCTTTTTAATGGTAATTATAAGGATTTTAACATTAATTCAGGTAATTATGAGGATTTCCATGATGATACCTTAATTATTGACAATAATGATGATAATCATGATGATAATGACAATGATAATGACAACAATAATGATAATAATGATAAAGTCAGAATTATAATGATAATCTTGACAATTACTGCAATAATAGCAATAATCAACTCTATTCCAAAAATTTCCACACTAATATTGGCAATAGAAATAATAATATCATTATCATTGTCATTATAATTATTATTATTATCATTATTATATCTAAGGTCATCATTATTGCTATTATCATTATATAAATAGTTATAATGATAAAAATATCAATAATAATTAGCATGATAATTATTATAACTGCAATAATGATCATATTAACAATGAAAATCATGATGAGAATGACTATAATGATAATAATCATAAATATGATGACAGTAATGATAATAATGATGATAATAATTATCATTCAGTCCATTTATAATGAAATAAAGGCCAGAAGTAATAAAATCCCACAAGTCGAAAAATGGCAAAATCTAGCGTATTACAGCCTTTTGAGAGAAACGTCGAAAAAAAAACTTTTCGCTTTTTATTGGTAATTTTGAGGATTTTAACATTAATCAGGTAATTATTATGGTTTCCATGACGATTCCTATATTATTGACAATAATGATGATAATTATGATGATAATGAACACGATAATGACAATAATAATGATAATAATGATAAAGTCAGAATTATAATGATAATCTTGACAATTACTGCAATAATAGCAATAATTAACATTATTCCAAATATTTCCATACTAATAATGGCAATAAAAATAATAATAACATCATTATCATTGTCATTATAATTATTATTATTGTCATTATTATTTCTAAGATCATCATTATTGCTATTATCATTATATAAATAATTATAATGATAAAAATAGCAATAATACTCAGCATAATAATTATTATAACTGCAAAAATGATGATGATAATTATGAAAATCATGATGATAACGAGTATAATGATAATAATCATAAAAAATGATGATAGTAATGATAACAATGATGATAATCATTATCATTCAGTCCAATTATAATGAAAAAAAGGCCAGAAGTAATAAAATCCCAATAGTCGAAAAAACGGTAAAATCTAGCGTATTACAGCCATTTGAGAGAAACGTCGAAAAAAATACTTTTCGCTTTTTAATGGTAATTATGAAGATTTTAACATTAATTCAGGTAAGTATGATGATTTCCATGATGATTCCTTTATCATTGACAATAATGATAATTATGATGATAATGACAATGATAATGACAAAAATAATGATTATAATGATAAAGTCATAATTATAATGATAATCTTGATAATTACTGCAATAATAGCAATAATCAATTCTATTCAAATAATTTCCTTACTAATAATGGCAATAGAAATAATAATAACATAATTATCATTGTCATTATAATCTTTTATTATTGTCATTTTTGTTCCTAAGATCATCATTATTGCTATTTTCATTATATAAATAGTTATAATGATAAATATTGTAATAATAATTAGCATAATATTTATTATAACTGCAATAATGATGACAATAATAATGATAATCATGATGATAATGACTATATTGATAATAATCATAAAAATGATGACAGTAATGATAATAATGATGATAATAATTATCATTCAGTCCATTTATAATGAAATAAAGACCAAAAGTAATAAAATCTCAAAATTCGAAAAAACGGCAAAATCTAGCCTTTTGAGAGAAACGTCGAAAAAATACTTTTTGCTTTTTAATGGTAATTATGAGGATTTTAACATTAATTCAGGTAATTATGAGGATTTCCATGATGATACCTTTATTATTGACAATAATGATGATAATTATGATGAAAATGACAATGATAATGACAAAAATAATGATAATGATAAAGTCATAATTATAATGATAATCTTGGTAATTACTGCTACAATACCAATAATTAAATCTATTCCAATAATTTCTATACTAATAATGGCAATTGAAATAATAACATCATTATCATTGTCATTATAATTATTATTATTGTCATTATTATTTCCAAGATCATCATTATTGCTATTATCATTATATAAATAGTTACAATGATAAAAATAGCTATAATAATTAGCATAATAATTATCATAACTGCAATAATGATGATAATAATAGTGGAAATCATGATGATGACTATAACGATAATAATCATAAAAATGATGACAGTAATGATAATAATGATGATAATAATTGTCATTCAGTCCATTTATAATGAAATAAAGGCCAGAAGTAATAAAATCCCGAAAAAACGGCAAAATCTAGCTATGATAATGACAATGATAATGGCCATAATAATTATAATGATGATAATGTCATAATTATAATGATAATCTTGATAATTACTGCAATAATAGCAATAATTAACTCTATTCCAATAATTTCCATACTAATAATGGCAATAGAAATAATAATATCATTATCATTGTCATTATGATTATTATTATTGTCACTGTTATTTCTAAGATCATCATTATTGCTATTATCATTATATAAATAGTTATAATTATAAAAATAGCAATAATAATTATTATAACTTCAATAATGATAATAATAATGATAATCATGATGATAATGACTATAATGATAATAATCCTAAAAATGATGACAGTAATGGTAATAATGATGATAATAATCATCTAGTCCATTTATAATGAAATAAAGGCCAGAAGTAATAAAATCCCAAAAGTCGAAAAAATGGCAAAATCTAGCGTATTACGTCGAAAAAAACCCTTTTCGCTTTTTAATGGTTATTATGAGGATTTTAGCATTAATACAGGTAATTATGATGATTTCCATGATGACTGCTTCATTATTGACAATAAAGATGATAATTATAATGATAATGACAATGATAATAGCAATAATTAACTCTATTCCAATAATTTCCATACTAATTATGACAATAGAAATAATTATATCATTATCATTGTCATTATAATTATTATTGTAATTATTATTTCTAGAATCACCATTATATATTGTTATAATGATAAAAATAATAATAATTAGCATAATTATTATAACTGTAATAATGATGATAATAATTATGATAATCATGATGATAATGACTATAATGATAATAATCATAAAAATGATGACAGTAATGATAATAATGATGATAATAATTATCATTCAGTCCATTTATAATGGTGAGAAGACCTGGCAGCGGCACAACCAGTGTAGGTGGCTACACCTATTACTGGTCAGGCCGCAGCGATGGTCACCATCTCCAGGGAGTACCCATATCTGTCTCCGGTAGGCTCCAGCCCTCGGTGGTAGAGGTCACTCTAGTCGATGAGCGTATAATGGTAATGAGACTGAAGCTGTCTTTGGACTTCATGTCTCATATTCCTGTGTACGCTCCTACCGATGTTTGTAAACTTGATGTGAAAGAGATGTTCTATGCCAAAGTTGCATCCGTGGCAGACAGTTGTCTCCGGTGAGATATTGGTATTGTTCTGGATGACTTCAATGCGGTATCTGGCTGCGATCGAGCTGGCCATGAGATGTCAGTCGGTCCTCATGGTTCGGGAGTTGATACCGGAAGCGAGAATTCCCTCCTTTTCCGGGATTTTGCTAGATCCCAGAAATTGAGGATTTCTGGCTTCTGGTACCAGCGCCCAGACCCACATCGTTGGACATGGTACAGCGATGCGGGTAATGCAACCAAGGAGATCGACCACATTCTCGATACGTTAGGTTAGGTTAGGTTAGGTTAGGCTCAAATTTGACCAGGAGACTCCAAATTTCGTTTTCTTACATAAAGTTTATATTTAATCAGTTTAATGGAGGTTAGGTTACATTAGCTGGAGTTTGGTGAGGTTAGGTTAGGTTAGGCTCAAATTTGACCAGGAGACCCCAAATTTCGTTTTCTTACATAAGGTTTATATTAAATCAGTTTAATGGAGGCTAGGTTACATTAGCTGGAATTTGGTGAGGTTAGGTTAGGTTAGGTTAGGCTCAGGAGACTCCAAATTTCGTTTTCTTACATAAGGTTTATATTAAATCAGTTTAATGGAGGTTAGCTTATATTAACTGGAATTTGGTGAGGTTAGGTTAGGTTGGGTTAGGATCAAAATTTACCAGGAGACTCCAAATTTCATTTTCTTACAGAAGGTTTATATTAAATCAGTTTAATGGAGGTTAGGTTACATTAACTGGAATTTGATGAAGTTAGGTTAGGTTAGGTTAGACTCAAATTTGACCAGTAGACTCCAAATTTCGTTTTCTTACATAAGGTTTATATTAAATCAGTTTAATGGAGGGTAGGTTACATTAGCTTGAATTTGGTGATGTGAGGTTAGGTTAGGTTAGGTTAGGCTCAAATTTGACCAGGAGACTCCAAATTTCGTTTTCTGACATAAGGTTTATATTAAATCGGTTTAATGGAGGTTAGGTTACATTAGCTGGAATTTTGTGAGGTTAGGTTAGGTTAGGTTAGGTTAGGCTAGGCTAGGCTCAAATTTGACCAGGAGACTCCAAATTTCGTTTTCTTACATAAGGTTTATATTGAATCAGTTTTATGGAGGTTAGGTTATATTAGCTGGAATTTGGTGAGGTTAGGTTAGGTTAGGTTCAAATTTGACCAGGAGACTCCAAATTTCGTTTTCTTACATAAGGTTTATATTAAATCAGTTTAATGGAGGTTAGGTTACATTAGCTGGAATTTGGTGAGGTTAGGTTAGGTTAGGTTAGGTTAGGCTCAAATTTGACCAGGAGACTTCAAATTTTGATTTCTTACCTAAGATTTATATTGAATCAGTTTAATGGAGGCTACGTTACATTAGCTGGAATTTGGTGAGGTTAGGTTAGGTTAGATTAGGCTCAAATTTGACCAGGAGACTCCAAATTTCGTTTTCTTACATAAGGTTTATATTAAATCAGTTTAATGGAGGTTAGGTTACATTAACTGGAATTTGGTGAGGTTAGATTAGGTTAGGTTAGATTAGGCTCGAATTTGACCAGGAGACTCCAAATTTCCTTTTCTTACATAAGGTTCATATTAAATCAGTTTAATGGAGGTTACATTACATTAGTTGGAATTTGGTGAGGTTAGGTAAGGTTAGGTTGGGTAAGGATCAAATTTGACCAGGAGACTCCAAATTTCGTTTTCTTACATAAAGTTTATATTAAATCAGTTAGGTTAGGTTAGGTTACATTAGCTGGAATTTGGTGAGGCTAGGTTAGGTTAGGTTAAGTTAGGCTCAAATTTGACTAGGAGACCCCAAATTTCTTTTTCTTACATAAGGTTTATATTAAATCAGTTTAATGGAGGTTAGGTTACATTAGCTGGAATTTGGTGAGGTTAGGTTAGGTTAGGTTAGGTTAGGCTCAAAATTTACCAGGAGACTCCAAATTTCATTTTTTTTTTTTTTTTTTTTACATAAAGTTTTTATTAAATCAGTTTAATGGAGGTTAGGTTACATTAACTGGAATTTGATTAAGTTAAGTTAGGTTAGGTTAGGTTAGACTCAAATTTGACCAGTAGACTCCAAATTTCGTTTTCTTACATAAGGTTTATATTAAATCAGTTTAATGGAGGGTAGGTTACATTAGCTGGAATTTGGTGAGGTTAGGTTAGGTTAGGTTAGGTTAGGCTCAAATTTGACCAGGAGACTCCAAATTTCGTTTTCTTACATAAGGTTTATATTAAATCAGTTTAATGGAGGTTAGGTTACATTAACTGGAATTTGGTGAGGTTAGGTTAGGTTAGGTTAGGTTAGGCTAGGCTCAAATTTGACCAGGAGACTCCAAATTTCGTTTTCTTACATAAGGTTTATATTAAATCAGTTTAATGGATGTTAGGTTATATTAGCATGAATTTGGTGAGGTTAGGTTAGGTTAGGTTCAAATTTGACCAGGAGACTCCAAATTTCGTTTTCTTACATAAGGTTTATATTAAATCAGTTTAATGGAGGTTAGGTTACATTAGCTGGAATTTGGTCAGGTTAGGTTAGGTTAGGTTGAGTGAGGATCAAATTTGACCAGGAGAATCCAAATTTTGTTTTCTTAAATAAGGTTTATATTAAATCAGTTTAATGGAGGGTACGTTACATTAACTGGAATTTGGTGAGGATAGGTTAGGTTAGGTTAGGTTATGCTCAAATTTGACCAAGAGACTCCAAATTTCGTTTTCTTACATAAGGTTTATATTAAATCATTTTAATGGAGGTTAGGTTACATTAGCTGGAATTTGGTGAAGATACGTTAGGTTAGGTTAGGCTCAAATTCCACCAGGAGACTCCAAATTTCGTTTTCTTACATAAGATTTATATCAAATCAGTTTAATGGAGGTTAGGTTACATTAGCTGGAATTTGGTGAGGTTAGTTTAGGTTAGGTTAGGTTATGTTAGGCTCAGATTTGACCAGGAGACTTCAAATTTCGATTTCTTACATAAGGTTTATATTAAATCAGTTTAATGGAGGTTACGTTACATTAGCTGGAATTTGGTGAGGTTAGGTTAGGTTAGGTTAAGCTCAAATTTGACCAGGAGACTCCAAATTTCGCTTTCTTACATCAGGTTTATATTAAATCAGTTTAATGGAGGTTAGGTTACATTAACTGGAATTTGGTGAGGTTAGGTTAGGTTAGGTTAGATTAGGCTCGAATTTAACCAGTAGACTCCAAATTTCGTTTTCTTACATAGTTTAATCGAGGTTACATTACATTAGCTGTAATTTGGTGAGGTTAAGTAAGGTTAGGTTTGGCTCAAATTTGACAAGGAGACTCAAAATTTCGTTTTCTTACATAAGGTTTATATTAAATCAGTTTAATGGAGGTTAGGTTACATTAGCTGGAATTTGGTGACGTTAGTTTAGGTTTGGTTAGGTTAGGCTCAAATTTGACCAGGAGACTCGAAATTTCGTTTTCTTACATAAGGTTTATATTAAATCAGTTTAATGGAGGTTAGGTTACATTAACTGGAATTTGGTGAGGTTAGGCTAGGTTAGGTTAGGTTAGGTTAGGCTCAGATTTGACTTGGAGACTCCAAATTTCGTTTTCTTACGTAAGGTTTATATTAAATCAGTTTAATGGAGGTTAGGTTACATTAGCTGGAATTTGGTGAGGTTAGGTTAGGTTTGGTTAGGTTAGGTTAGGCTCAAATTTGACCAGGAGACTCCAAATTTCGTTTTCTTATATAAGGTTTACATTAAATCAGTTTAATGGAGGTTAGGTTACATTAAATGGAATTTGGTGAGATTAGTTTAGGTTAGGTTAAGCTCAAATTTGACCAGGAGACTCCAAATTTCGTTTTCTTACATAAGGTTTATATTAAATCAGTTTAATGGAGGTTAGGTTAAATTAGCTTGAATTTGGTTAGGTTAGGTTAGGTTAGGTAAGGTTAGGTTAGGTTAGGTTAGGTTAGGCTCAAATTTGACTAGGAGACTAGGTTAGGTCAGGTTAGGTTAGGTCAGGTTAGGTTAGGTCAGGTTAGGTTAGGTTAGGTTTAGGTTAGGTTAGGTTAGGTTAGGTTAGGTTAGGTTAGGACATATATGCCAGAGCCCTTGAGGTGCTTCACGTGCCAGAAATTTGGGCATCACCAGGCCAACTGCAAGGCCAAAGCCAAATGTGGTGTATGCAGCGAGGCACACGAAACCGAAGTGTGTATCAAGGCACACAAAGATGGCCAGGACACAACAGCCAAGTGTCCAAACTGTGCCAAAAAGGGAAAAAGGTTCAAAGTCCACAGCAATGGTCCCCCCAGTAGATGATAATCTTTTCTTTGACGAGAAAGATATGACTCTCCTGTTGAGTGCTGTAGTTTCTGCAGTAGCAACAGCCTTGGGGAGGACCAGTGAGGAGGCAGAGAAAGCAGTGCAGGTCGCAATGACGGCTATGACCCAAACTGTGGCAGCTCTGAAGGGAAGGAAGCTAGAAGCCTCCAAAGCAATAACGAGCAGCGCTCTCCTCCCTAAATCCTTGGATGGCAGGCTAGCTTCGGGAGAAGCATTACGTGAAACCCCAGTTAGTCTGTCAGGACAGGCTGAAACTGTGCAGCAGAAGCCCACACTGCAGTTGTGCGAGCAAGGAGCATTGACGTCGTCATGCTCCAGGAGACACTAACTATGGGATCCGTGTGCTTCTCAGGATATCATGCCTTCACCACTCCAAACCTGGATGGTGCTAGAGGCCTGATGACCCTGGTAAAAGAAGCTATCCCGTGTTCCTTAATAGCCAACCCGCCGCACTGTGGAGATGGTGTTGAATCTCTTGCTGTTGAGATTCAGCTACCTGGGGGCCCTATAAAAATATATAATATTTATAGCAAACCACTGTGTGAGAGCTTAGATCTGAACCAGGTCGGTGCTACTGCAGCACAAGATCGAGTGATCATAGGGGGAGACTTCAATGCACACATAGCCATGCTGAATCCCCGCAAAAGGCCGAACGCGGCAGGCATTCACATAGCAGAAGTGCTTGAGACATTCCCTGAGATCGCTCTTCTCAACACCAAAGAACCAACGCATGTGAAGGGAGGGGTCCTAGACCTCACCTTTGCCACTGCAACAATGGTGGAGAGAATTCGGTGGTGTGTCGATGATACGGTTACTAGTGATCACTACGGCATAGTCACCACACTAATGGATGCAGGTCCAGCCCAAAGACCACATCACATTCCTAAATGGAAAAAAGACAAGGCCAACTGGTTTGCCTTCCAGGAAGGCTTGGCTCGATGTCTGAAAGACAATGAACCCAATAACAATAATAAAAATGTGGATGTGCTAGAGGCAAGGCTAATCCAGGCCATAAACCAGGCAGCCTCACAAACCATCCCCAAAACTCGCCCATGGTCCAGAACTCACAAAGACGCCTGGTACTATAATGACGAGATCAAAGAGGTCAACCACAGGGTTAATATGTGTAGAAAAAACTTCCGACGGCAAAGATCTCTCGACAATCTGGCCCTGTTGAGGGAAGCTGTCGTGGATGCCAAGGAAACTGCCAACAGAGTAAGGCAGGAAAAATGGCTGGAATGGTGCCAAACTTTTGGGCACCAGACCAGCTTTACAGAGTTGTGGAAACGAGTCAGGCAAGCGACAAGCCGCCAAGCCCCGAAATGCACTCCTCATGACCCACAATCAGAGGCTAACAGATTGGTGCTTGAGTTCTCTGCCAGAACCAGCACCAACAATCTGCCTCCAATGATGAGAGAAAAACAACAAAACTTAAATCCAGAAAGACTTGCTCTCATAAGAGACAAGGCACTCGAAGCTGATGAAACGGATGCCTTGTTTTCTCTTAGGGAGCTAAGAAAATCATACAAATCCAGTTCTGGGTCAGCACCAGGATCTGATAGGATCTCTCACCCCATCATTTCGCATCTAGGCCTTGCAGGAGAACTTGCATTCTTGCAGGTTATCAACAAATCCTGGCAAACAGCCACGGTGCCCCAGAGCTGGAAACAAGCCACAATAGTTCCCATCCCAAAACCAAAGGAGCCTGGCAAGTACCGTCCCATCTCTCTTCTCAGCTGCCTGGGTAAACAGCTGAGAAGATGGTACTCAACAGGCTCCGATGGAAAACGGGTCCCCCCCATGAACACCGGCACGGGTTCACAAGGGGTAAGAGCACTGCTCATAGCATTTCCACACTCTTAAGCACAATCTGCACCTCGCCCGTCGTGGTTGTCTTCCTTGACCTGGAGAAGGCTTTTGAACTGGCAAGTCCGCTTGCCATTCAAGAGACCCTAATCCACAAAGGAGTCAAAGGCAGACTCTTGGCCTGGATAGCTGACTATTTTAAAAATAGATCAGCCAATCTCAGATTTCAAGGCCACCTCTCACAGCACATGCCACTTGAAAATGGAACTCCTCAGGGAGGGGTTCTTAGTCCAGCCCTGTTTAATACCCTCATGTCCAACATATTCGACATTCACCTGCCGGAGGGATGCAAGATCATCTCTTATGCAGATGACTTGGCAGTCATAGCCTCTGGTAATCACTGCCTTACTAGAGCTCAGCGTTGTCTGAACCTGGTGTCTGAAGAGTGTTGTAGGACGGGTCTAAAAATATCAGCAGCAAAATCCAAAACAATGGCTCTGAGAACCAATGTCAGAAACCAAAAACTCACTATACAGGGTATGGATCTGGAATGGGTGAAGGACTATTTATACCTTGGTGTATGGATAGGACACACTCACTTTCAAAAAGGAGATCCAATACCTGCTTGACAGAACCAAGGAAAGACTGTCAGTCATGAAAGTCATGACAGGGAGACACACAGGAGCAGGACACAAAGTACTAAGATCATTCTATGTACATGCTGTCCGTCCTATTATTGATTATGCATCTGTCGCCCTCATTGCTTCCAGGACATTAAAAGAAAAACTGGAAACAATACAAAATGAAGCAGCCAGGATAATTCTAGGTGCACCTAAGTGGACAAAGGTCATCAACCTCCTCATGGAAGCTGATTTACCGTCCATGGACACTAGAATAGATCTAATGGCAGCACAGTTCCTCTCCAAGGTCCTGCAGGCACCCACAAACTCCTAAGACAAAGAGTTCTCAGACGCCTATAACAAGATTACCAGTTGTTTGCGGACAATTCCTGGCTCACACATACAGCCAGAGTTTTGATACGCTTTCAGCTAAAAGATTCATTGCTTGCCAAGGGTATGGACTCCCCTCACCCTGATTACAAAGAACCCCCGCCGTGGGCATACGAAATGATCGAATTCTCAATTCTAAATCTCACAATGAGAAAAGATCAATATTCCATACCTAGCCTAAAGGCACACGCACAAAGGGTCATTGATCAAATAACTCCGCCGGGTAGTATAACATACTACACGGACGGATCCGTGGATCCAATAAACCATACTGCAGGCGCCGACTTTGCAACAAAGGATACCACAGCATCCATTAGGGTCACTGACAATGCCTCAACGCTTCAGGCTGAAACGGTTGCGATCATGGAAGCATTGACACACGCGTCCCTGAGGGGAGGACATTGTCATTCATACAGATTCAAGAGCAACTATTGACAGCTTACAGCATAGCATGCCCCCAGATAACATCTACCTCTTGACAACAGTGCTAAACATAGCCCAAAGAATCCTTAGTCAAAGTAGAAGAATCATCATAAAATGGGTCCCAAGCCACATAGGCATACAAGGGAACGAGATTGCTGATAAACTAGCTGAAAAGGGCAGGGGTATGCCCCCATTCTCCATGATCGTTAAACCCTGCCGAAAGGGACTAAGCCAAGGTACCAAAGCTGCAGCGTGTGCGGTCCTCCGGGGAGCACATAGAGAAAACATCACAAAATCGCTCGCTGCCAAGTGGTACTCAGATGCTTCAGGTTATGAGCCACTGGCCCTTCCTCCAAACACAAAAAGAGGTACCGAAGTCATACTATTCAGACTAAGACTAGGTTACCAATGCGCTTGGCAAATTATTGACAATGAGACTGCGAGGGTATGCAAACACTGCGGCGAGCCTAACGCCACCCTGTTACATTACTTGCAGAATTGTGCACACACACAATTTATGAGGTAGGGACCACCCACCACAGCCGCCGGGCTGGTAAAAAGGGTGTGCAACATGCTTAACCCGTGGCAACTGGATCACTTGCTTGCAATCCAGCCACCGCGATAAGCATGCAGTTCAAAGAAAACATCTGAGATAACTAGAAATAGTTAACACAGGCCGGGCCACTCCAGAGAAAAGGCCCGGGCGAAGCATGACTTCGCAAATCTAACTGAACTGTCCGTGGTCAACCAATCAGGTCTCGGTATGCGTCGTCGAGAAGCTGCTAATGGTGAGGGCGAGAGGACAGGCTGTGGAACTGGACCCAACCTGGGGGAAGTATGCTGCGCTGCAGGTTGCGGGGGTCGGCTACACTCTCGAAAGGCTGTATTACGCTAGATTTTGCCGTTTTTTCGAGTTTTAGGATTTTATTACTTTTGGCCTTCATTTCATTATAAATGGACTGGATAATAATTATCATCATTATTATCCTTACTGCCATTATTCTTATGATTATCATTATTGTCATTATCATCATTATTATCATCATTATTGGTTATAATGATGCTAATTATGCTAATTATTATAGCTATCTTCATCATCATATCTATTTTTATAATTATAATAGCAATAATGATAATTTTAGGAATAATAATGACAATAGTAATAATTATAATGACAATGATAATGATATTATTATTTCTATTGTCATTATTAGTCTGAAAATTATTGGAATAGAGTTGATGATTGCTATTATTGCAGGAATTATCAAAATTATCATTATAATTATGATTTTATCAATATCATTATTATTGTCATTATCATTGTCATTATTATCATAATTGTCATCATTATTGCATATAATGAAGGAATTATCATGAAAATCATCACAATTACTTGAATTAATGCTAAAATCCTCATAATTACCAATAAATAACGAAAAGTTTTTTTTTCGACGTTTCTCTCAAAAGGCTGTAATACGCTCGATTTTGCCGTTTTTTCGACTTATGGGATTTTATTACTTTTGGCCTTGATTTCATTATAAATGGACTGGATAATAATTATTAGCATCATTATTATCATTACTGTCATTATTCTTATGATTACTAGCATTATAGACATTATCATCATGATTATCATCATTATTGTCATCATTATTGCAGTTATAATGATTATTATGCTAATTATTATAGCTATTTTCATCATAATAACTATTTTTATAATGATAATAGCAATAATGAAAATTTTAGAAATAATAATGACAATAGTAATACTTATAATGGCAATGATAATAATGCTATTATCATTTCTATTGTCATTATTAGTCTGAAATTTATTGGAATAGAGTTGATTATTATTATTATTATTGCATTAATTATCATAAATATCATTATAATTATGAATTTATCATTATTATCATTTTCATCATAATTATCATCATTATTGCATATAATGAAGGAATTATCATGAAAATTATCACAATTCCCTGAATTAATGTTAAAATCCTCATAATTACTAATAAGAAGCGAAAAGGGTTTTTTTCGACATTTCTCTCAAAAGGCTGGATTTTGCCGTTTTTTCCGAATTCTGGGATTTTATTACTTTTGGCCTTTATTTCACTATAAATGGACTGGATAATAATGATTATCATTATTATCATTACTGTCATTATTCTTATGATTATTATCATTATAGTCATTATCATCATGATTATCATTATTATCATCATTATTGCAGTTATAATGATTATTAGGCTAATTATCATAGCTATTTTCATCATCATAACTATATTTATAATGATAGTAGAAATAATGATAATTTCAGATATAATAATGATAATAGTAATAATTATAATGACAATGATAATGATGTTATTATTATTTCTATTGTCATTATTAGTCTGAAAATTTTTGGAATAAAGTTGATTATTGTTATTATTGCAGTAATTATCAAAATTATCATTAAAATTATGATTTTATCATTATTATCATTATTATTATCATTATCATTGTCATTTTCATCATGATTATCATCATTATTGCATATAATGAAGGAATTATCATGAAAATCATTACAATTACCTGAATTAATGTTAAAATCCTCATAATTACCAATAAAAAGCGAATAGTTTTTTTTCGACGTCTCTCTCAACAGGCTGTTTTTGATTATGCCGTTTTTTCGACTTATGGAATTTTATTACTTTTGGCCTTTATTTCAATAGAAATGGACTGGATAATAATTATTATCGTCATAATTATCATCACTGTCATTATTCTTATGATTATGATCATTATAGTCATTATCATCATGATTATCATCATTATTATCATCATTATTGCAGTTATAAGGATTATTATGCTAATTACTATAGCTATTTTCATCATCATAGCTATTTATATAATGATAGTAGCAATAATGATAATTTTAGAAATAATAATGACAATAGTAATAATCATAATGGCAATGATAAGGATGTTATTATTATTTCTATTGTCATTATTAGTCTGAAAATTATTGGAATAGTGTTGGTTATTGCTATTATTGCAGTAATTATTAAAATTATCTTTATAATTATGATTTTATCATTATTATCATTATCATTGTCATTATCATCATATTTATCATCATTATTGCATATAATGAAGGAATTATCATGAAAATCATCACAATTACCTGAATTAATATTACAATCCTCATAATTACCAATAAAAAGCGAAGAGGTTTTTTTTCGACGTTTCTCTCAAAAGGCTGTAATACGCTAGATTTTGCCGTTTTTTCGACTTGTGGGATTTTATTACTTTTGGCTTTTATTTCCTTATAAATGGACTGAATAATAATTATTATCATCATTATTATCATTACGGTCATTATTCTCATGATTATTATCATTATAGTCATTATCATCATTATCATCATTATTATCATCATTATTGCAGTTATAATGATTATTATTCTAATTATAGCTATTTCCATCATCATAACTATTTTTATAATGATAATAGCAATAATGATAATTTTAGAAATAATAATGACAATAGTAATAATTATAATGACAATGATAATGATGTTATTATTATTTCTATTGTCATTATTAGCATGGAAATTATTGGAATAGAGTTCATTGTTGCTATTATTGCAGTAATTATCAAAATTATCATTATAATTATGATTTTATCATTATTCTCATTATTATTGTCATTATCATTGTCATTATCATCATAATTATATTCATTATTGCATATAAGGACGGAATTATCATGAAAATCATCACAATTACCTGAATTAATGTTAAAATCCTCACAATTACCAATAAAAAGCGACAATGTTTTATTTTTTCGAAGTTTCTCTGAAAAGGCTGTAATACGCTAGATTTTGCCGTTTTTTCGACTTATGGAATTTTATTACTTTTGTCCTTTATTTCATTATAAATGGACTGGATAATAATTATTATCATCATTATTACCATCACTGTCATTATTCGTATGATTATTATTATTATAGACATGATCATCATTATTATCATCATTATTGCAGTTATAATGATTATTATGCTAATTATTATCGCTATTTTCATCATCATTCGCTAGATTTTGCCGTTTTTTCGACTTTTTGGATTTTATTACTTTTGGCCTTTATTTCATTATAAATGGACTGGATAATAATCATTATCATCATTATTATCATTACTGTAATTATCCTTATGATTATTATCATTATAGTCATTATCATCGTGATTATCATCATTATTATCATCATTATTAGAGTTATAATTATTATTATGCTAATTATTATAGCTATTTTCATCATCATAACTATTTTTATAATGATAATAGCAATAATGATAATCTTAGAAATAATAATTACAATAGTAATAATTATAATGACAATGATAATGATGTTATTATTATTTTTATTGTCACTATTAGTCTGAAAATTATTGGAATAGAGTTGATTATTGCTATTATTGCAGTAATTATCAAAATTGTCATTATAATTATGATTTTATCATTATTATCATTATTATTGTCACTGTCATTACCATGATTATCATCATTATTGCATATAATGAAGGAATTATCATGAAAATCATCACAATTACCTGAATTAATGTTAAAATCCTCATAATTACCAATAAAAAGCGAAAAGGTTTTTTTTCGACCTTTCTCTCAAAAGGCTGTAATACGTTAAATTTTGCCGTTTTTTCGACTTCTGGGATTTTATTACTTTCCCGCTTGATTTCATTATAATTGGACTGGATAATAATTGTTATCATCATTATCATCATTACTGTCATTATTCTTTTGATTATTATCATTATAGTCATTATCATCATGATTATCATCATTATTAATCATCATTATTGCAGTTATGATTATTATGCTAATTATTATAGCTACTTTCATCATCATAACTATTTTTATAATGATAATAGCAATAATGATAATTTTAGAAAAAGTAATGACAATAGTAATAATTAAAATGACAATGATAATGATATTATTATTTCTATTGTCATTATTACTCTGAAAATTATTGGAATAGAGTTGATTATTGCTATTATTGCAGTAATTATCAAAATTATCATTATAATTATGATTTTATCATTATAGTCATCATCATGATTATCATCATTATTATCATCATTATTGCAGTTATAATGATTATTATGCTAATTATTATAGCAATTTTCATCATCATAACTATTTTTATAATGATAATAGCAATAATGATAATTTTACAAATAATAATGACAATAGTAATAATTATAATGACAATGATAATGATATTATTATTTATTTTGTCATTATTAGTCAGAAAGTTATTGGAATAGAGTTGATTATTGCTATTATTACAGTAATTACCAAAATTATCATTACAATTATGATTTTATCTTTATTTTCATTATTATTCTCATTATCTTTTCATTATTTTCATAATTATCATCATTTTTGCATATAATGAAGGAATTATCATGAAAATCATCACAATTAACCTGAATTAATAATAAAATCCTCTAAATTACCAATAAAAAGATGAAAGGTTTTTTTTCGACGTTTCTCTAGATTTTGCCGTTTTTTTCGACTTCTGCGATTTTATTACCTTTGGCCTTTATTTCATTATAAATGGACTGGATAATAATTATTATCATCATTATTATCATTACTGTCATTTTCTTATGATTATTATCATTATAGTCATTATCATCATGATTATCATTATCATCATTATTGCAGTTAAAATGATTATTATGCTAATTATTATAGCTATTTTCATCATCATAACTATCTTTATAATGACCATAGCAATAATGATGATTTTAGAAATAATAATGACAATAGTAATAATTATGATGACAATGATAATTATGTTATTATTATTTCTATTGTCATTATTAGTCTGAAAATTATTGGAATAGTGTTGATTATTGCTATCATAACAGTAATTATGAAAATTATCATTTTAATTATGATTTTATCATTATTCTCATTATTATTGTCAGTATCATTGTTATTATCATGATAATTATCATCATTATTGCATATAATGAAGGAATTATCATGAAAATCATCACAATTACCTGTATTAATGTTAAAGTCCTCATAATTGCCAATATAAAACGAGAAGGGTTTTTTTCGACGTTTCTCTTAAAATGGCTGTAATACGCTAGATTTTGCCGTTTTTTCGACGTTTGGGATTTATTACTTTTGGCCTTTATTTCATTATAAATGAACTGAATAATAATTATTAACATCATTATTATCATTACTGTCATTATTCTTATGATTATTATCATTATAGTCATTATCATCATGATTATCATCATTATTATCATCATTATTTGAGTTATAATGATTATTATGATATTATTATAGCTGCTTTCATCATCACAACTATTTTTATAATGATAATAGCAATAATTATAATTTTAGAAATAATAATGACAATAGTAATAATTATAATGACAATGATAATGGTATTATCATTTCTATTGTCATTATTAGTCTGAAAATTGTTGGAATAGAGTTGATTATTGCTATTATATAATTAATTATCAAAATTATCATTATAATTATGATTTTATCATTATTATCATTATTATTGTCATTATCTTTGTCATTATCATCATAATTATCATCATTATTTCATATAATGAAGGAATTGTCATGAAAATCATCACAATTCCTGAATTAATTTTAAATTCCTCATAATTACCAAAAAAAAAAAGCGAAAAGGTTTTTTTTCGATGTTTCTCTCAAAAGGCTGTAATAAGCTAGATTTTGCCATTTTTCCAATTCTGGGACTTTATTACTTTTGGCATTTATTTCTTTATACATGGACTGGATAATAATTATTATCATCATTATTATCATTACTGTCATTATTCTTATGATTATTATCATTATATATTATTATCATGATTATCATCATTATTATCATCATTATTATCATCATTATTGCAGTTATAATGATCATTATGCTAATTATTATAGCTATTTTCATCATCATATACTATTTTTATAATGATAATAGCAATAATGATAATTCTAGAAATAATAATGACAATAGTAATAATTATAATGACAATGATAATGATATTATAATTTCTATTGTCATTATTAGTCTAAAAATTATTGGAATAGAATTGATTATTGCTATTATATCATAAATTATCAAAATTATCATTAAAATATTGATTTTATCATTATCATTATTATTGTCATTATCATTGTCATTATCATCATAATTATCATTATTTCATATAATGAAGGAATTATCATGAAAATCATCACAATTCCCTGAATTAATGTTAATATCCTCATAATTACCAATAAAAAGCGAAAAGTTTTTTTTCTCAGCGTTTCTGTCAAAAGGCTGTAATACGCTAGATTTTGCCGTTTTTTTTCGAATTCTGTGATTTTATTACTTTCGGCGTTTATTTCTTTATACATGGACTGGATAATAATTATTATCATCATTATTATCATTACTGACATTATTCTTATGATTATTATCATTATAGTCATTACCATCATGATTATCATCATTATTATCATCATTATTGCAGTTATAAGGATTATTATGCTAATTATTATAGCTATTTTCATCATCATGATAATTTTTATAATGATAATAGTAATAATGATAATTTTAGAAATGATAAGCACAATAATAATAATTATAATGACAATGATAATGATGTTATTATTATTTCTATTGTCATTATTAGTCTGAAAATTATTGGAATAGAGTTGATTATTGCTATTTTTGCAGTAATTATCAAAATTATCATTATAATTATGATTTTATTATTATTAGCTTTAATATAGTCATTATCATCATTATCATCATTATTGCAGTTATAATGATTATAATGCTAATTATTATCGCTATTTCCATCATCATAACTATTTTTATAATGATAATAGCAATAATGATAATTTTAGAAATAACGACAATAGTAATAATTATAATGACAATGATAATGATATCATTTCTATTGTCATTATTAGTCTGAAAATTATTGGAATAGAGTTGATTATTGCTATTATTGCAGTAATTATGTAAAATTATCATTATAATTATGATTTTATCATTATCATGATTATTGTCATTATCTTTGTCATTATCATCATAATTATCATCGTTATTGTATTATCATCATTATTATCATTACAGTCATTATTCGTATGATTATCATTATAGTCATTATCATCATGATTATTATCATTATTATCATCATTATTGCAGTTATAATGATTATTATGCTAATTATTATAGCTATTTTCATCAATATAACTATTTTTATAATGATAGCAATAATGATAATTCTAGAAATAATAATGACAAAAGTAGTAATTATAATGACAATAATAATGATATTATTATTTCTATTGTCATTATTAGTCTGAAAATTATTGGAATAGAGTTGATTATTGCTATTATTGCAGTAATTATCAAAATTATCATTATAATTATGATTTTTTCATTATCGTTATTATTGTCATTACCATCATAACTTTCACCATTATTGCATGTTATGAAGGAATTATCATGAAAATCGTCACAATTACCTGAATTAATGTCAAAATCCTCATAATTACAAAGAAAAAAAAAAGCGTTTTTTTATCGACGTTTCTCTCAAAAGGCTGTAATAATCTAGATTTTGCCGTTTTTTCGACTTATGGGATTTTATTACTTTTGGCCTTTATTTCATTATAAATAGACTGGATAATAATTATTATCATCATTATTATCAATACTGTCATTATCTTTATGATAATTATCATTATAGTCATTATCATCATGATTATCATCATTATTGTCATCATTATTGCAGTTATAATGATCATTATGCTAATTATCATTATAGTCATTATCATCATGATTATCATCATTATTATCATCATTATTTGAGTTATAATGATTATTATGATATTATTATAGCTGCTTTCATCATCATAACTATTTTTATAATGATAATAGCAATAATGATAATTTTAGAAATAAAAATGACAATAGTAATACTTATAATGACAATGATAATGATATTATTATTTCTATTATCATTATTAGTCTGAAGATTATTGGAATAGAGTTCATTATTGCTATTATTGCAGTAATTATGAAACTTATCATTATAATTATGATTTTATCATTATCATGATTATTGTCATTATCATTGTCATTATCATCATAATTATCATCGTTATTGTATATAATGAAGGAATTATCATGAAAATCATCACAATTACCTGAATTAATGTTAAAATCCTCATATTTACCTAAAAAGCGAAAAGAGGGTTTTTTCGACGTTTCTCTCAAAAGGCTGTAATACGCTAGATTTTGACGTTTTTTCGACTTGTGGGATTTTATTACTTTTAGCCTTCATTTTATTATAAATGGACTGGATAATAATTATTATCACTATTATTATCATTACTGTCATTATTCTTATGATTATTATCATTATAGTCATTATCATCATGATTATCATAATTTTTTCAGATACAATGATTAGTATGCTAATTATTATAGCTGTTTTCATCATCATAACTATTTTCATAATGATAATAGCAATAATGATAATTTTAGAAATAATAATGACAATAGTAATAATTATGATGACAATAATAATTACGTTATTATTATTTCTATTGTCATTATTAGTCTGAACATTATTGGAATAGTCTTGATTATATCTATCATAACAGTAATTATGAAAATTATCATTATAATTATGATTTTATCATTATTCTCATTATTATTGTCATTATCATTGTCATTATCATCATAATTATCATCATTATTGCATATAATGAATTATCATGAAAATCATCATAATTACCTAAATTAATGATAAAGTCCTCATAATTATCAATAAAATGCGAAAAGGTTTTTTTTTCGACGTTTCTCTTAAAAAGGCTGTAATACGCTATATTTTGCCGTTTTTTCGACTTCTGGGATTTTATTACTTTTGGCCTTGATTTCATTATAAATGAACTGAATAATAATTATTAACATCATTATTATCATTACTGTCATTATTCTTATGATTATTATCATTATAGTCATTATCATCATGATTATCATCATTATTATCATCATTATTTGAGTTATAATAATTATTATGGTAATCATTATAGCTATTTTCATCATCATAACTATTTTTATAATGATAATAGCAATAAGGATAATTTTAGAAATAATAATGACAATAGTAATAATTATAATGACAATGACAATGATATTATTATTTCTATTGTCATTATTAGTCTGAACATTATTGGAATAGAGTTGATTATTGCTATTATATCATTAATTATCAAAGTTATCATTATAATTATGATTTTATCATTATTATCATTATTATTGTCATTATCATCATAATTATTATCATTATTTCATTTAATGAAGGAATTATCATGAAAATTATCACAATTACCTGAATTAATGTTAAAATCCTCATAATTACCAATAAAAAGCGAAAAGTTTTTTTTTCGACGTTTCTCTCAAAACGCTATAATACCCTAGATTTTGCCGTTTTCTTCGAATTCTGGGATTTTATTTTTTTTGGCCTTCATTTCTTTATAAATGAACTGGATAGTAATTATTATCATCATTATTATCATTACTGTCATATTTCTTATGATTATCATTATAGTCTTTATCATCATTATTATCATCATAAATACAGTTATAATGATTATTATGCTAATTATTATAGCTATTTAAATCATCATAACTATTTTTATAATGATAATAGCAATAATAATAATTTTAGAACTAATAATGACAATAGTAATAATTATAATGACAATGATAATTATTTTATTATTATTTCTATTGTCATTATTTGGTCTAAAATTA
>NC_091571.1:19991803-20010638 GCF_042767895.1 Penaeus vannamei | reverse complement strand
CTTTGGGCTATGTATAGTACTGTTGTCAAGAGGTAGATGTTATCTGGGGGCATGCTATGCTGTAAGCTGTCAATAGTTGCTCTTGAATCTGTATGAATGACAACGTGCCCTCCCCTCAGGGACGCGTGTGTCAATGCTTCCATGATCGCAACCGTTTCAGCCTGAAGCGTTGAGGCATTGTCAGTGACCCTAATGGATGCTGTGGTATCCTTTGTTGCTAAGCCGGCGCCTGCATATGGTTTATTGGATCCACGGATCCGTCCGTGTAGTAAGTTATACTCCCCGGGCGGAGTTATTTGTTCAATGACCCTTTGTGCTTGTCCCTTTAGGCTAGGCAGGGAATATTGATCTTTTCTCATTGTGAGATTTAGAATTGAGAATTCGATCATTTCGTTTGCCCACGGCGGGGGTTCTTTGTAATCAGGGTGAGGGGAGTCCATACCCTTGGCAAGCAATGAATCTTTTAGTTGAAAGCGTATCAAAACTCTGGCTGTATGTGTGAGCCAGGAATTGTCTGCAAACAACTGATAATCTTGTTGTAGGCGTCTGAGAACTCTTTGTCTTAGATAGGGTTTGTGGGTGCCTGCAGGACCTTGGAAAGGAACTGTGCTGCCATTAGATCTATTCTAGTGTCCATGGACGGTAAATCAGCTTCCATGAGGGGGTTTGATGACCTTTGTCCACTTAGGTGCACCTAGAATTATCCTGGCTGCTTCGTTTTGTATTGTTTCCAGTTTTTTTTTTAATGTTGTGCTGGAAGCAATGAGGGCGACAGATGCATAGTCAATAATGGGACGGACAGCATGTACATAGAATGATCTTAGTACTTTGTGTCCTGCTCCTATGTGTCTCCCTGTCATGACTTTCATGACTGACAGGCTTTCCTTGGTTCTGTCAAGCAGGTATTGGATCTCCTTTTTGAAAGTGAGTGTGTGTTCTATCCATACACCAAGGTATAGATAATCCTTCACCCATTCCAGATCCATATCCTGTATGGTGAGTTTTTTGTTTCTGACATTGGTTCTCAGTGCCATTGCTTTGGATTTTGCTGCTGATATTTTTAGACCCGTCCTACAACACTCTTCAGACACCAGGTTCAGACAACGCTGAGCTCTAGTAAGGCAGTGGCAGTTTTCCCGCAAAAGGCCGAACGCGGCAGGCATTCACATAGCAGAAGTGCTTGAGACTTTCCCCTGAGATCGCTCTTCTCAACACCAAAGAACCAACGCTTGTGAAGGGAGTGGCCCTAGACCTCACCTTTGCCACTGCAATAATGGTGGAGAGAATTCGGTGGTGTGTCGATGATACGGTTACTAGTGATCACTACGGCATAGTCACCACACTAATGGATGCAGGTCCACCCCAAAAGACCACATCATTTTCCCTAAATGGAAAACTGACAAGGCCAACTGGTTTGCCTTCCAAGAAGGCTTGGCTCGATGTCTGAAAGACAATGAACCCAATAACAATAATGAAAACGTGGATGTGCTAGAGGCAAGGCTAATCCAGGCCACAAACCAGGCAGCCTCACAAACCTTTTCCAAAACTCGCCCATGGTCCAGAACTCACAAAGACGCCTGGTACTATAATGACGAGATCAAAGAGGTCAACCACAGGGTTAATATGTGTAGAAAAAAATTCCGACGGCAAAGATCTCCCGACAATCTGGCCCTGTTGAGGGAAGCTGCTGTGGATGCCAAGGAAACTGCCAACAGAGTAAGGCAGGAAAAATGGCTGGAATGGTGCCAGTCTTTTGGGACCAGACCAGCCTTACAGAGATGTGGAAACGAAATGCACTCATCATGACCCACAATCAGAGGGTAACAGATTTATTTTATTACTTTTGGGCCCTTTTTTTCATTATAAATGGACTGGAGAATAATTATTACCATCATTATTATCATTACTGTCTCATTCTTATCATTATAGTCATTATTATCATGATTTTCATAATTATGATCATTAATGCAGTTATGAGGATGATTATGCTAATTATTATAGTATTTTCATCATCATAACTATTTTTTTAATGATAATAGCAATAATGATAATTTTAGAAATAATGACAATAGTAATAAATTTTAATGACAATGATAATGATATTATTATTTCTATTGTCATCATTAGTCTGAAAATTATTGGAAAAGAGTTGATTATTGCTATTATTGCAGTAATTATCAAAAAGATCATTATAATTATGATTATATATATTTTATTGTCATTATCATCAAAATTTTCATCATTATTGCATACAACGAAGGAATTATCATGAAAATCATCACAATTACCTGAATTAATGTTAAAAACCTCATAATTACCAATAAAAAGCGAAATTTTTTTTTCGACGTTTCTCTCAAAAGGCTGTAATACGCTAGATTTTTCCGTTTTTTTCGACTTCTGGGATTTGATTACTCTTGGCCTTTATTTCATTATAAAGGACTGGATAATGATTTTTATCATCATTAATATCATTACTGTCATTTTTCTTATGAATAGTATCATTGTAGTCATTATCATGATTATTATCCTTATAGTCATTATCATCATGATTATCATCATTATTATAATCATTATTGCGGTTATAATGATTATTATGCTCATTATTATAGCTATTTTCATCATCATAATTATTCTTATGATGATAATAGCAATAATGATAATTTTAGAAATAATAATGACAATAGTAATAATTACAATGACAATGACAATGATGTTATTATTATTTCTATTGTCATTATTAGTCTGAAAATTATTTGGGAAAAGAGTTGATTATTGCTATTATTGCAGTAATTATGAAAATTATTTTTAAATTTTGATTTCATCATTATTATCATTATTATTGTCATTATCATTGTCATTATCATCATAATTATCATCATTATTACATATAATGAAGGTATTATCATGAAAATCATCACAATTATAAAAATCAATGTTAAAATCCTCTTAATTACCAATAAAAAGCGAAAGATGTATGTTTTCGACTTTTCTCTCAAAATGCTTACGCTAGATTTTTCCATTTTTGACTTTTTCGATTTTATAACTTTTGGCCTTAATTTCATTATAAATGGACTCGATAATAATTATTATCATCATTATTATCATTACTGTCATTATTCTTATGATTATTATCATTATAGTCATTATCATCATGATTATCATCATTATTATCATCATTATTGCAGTTATGATGATTGTTATGCTAAATATTATAGGTAATTTCATCATAAAAACTATTTTTATAATGATAATAGTAATAATGATAATTTTAGAAATAATGACAATAGTAATAATTATAATGACAAGGATAATGATATTATTATTTCTATTGTCATTGTTAATCTTAAATTATTGAAATAGAGTTAATTATTGCTATTATTACATTAATTATCAAAATTATCATTATAATTACGATTTCATCATTATTATTGTCATTATCATTTACATTTTCATCATTATAATCATCATTAATACATATAATGAAGGAATTATCATGAAAATCATCACAATTACCTGAATTAATCTTAAAATCCTCATAATTACCAATAAAAAACGAAAAGGATTTTTTCGACATTCTTTCAAAAGACTGTAATACGCTAGATTTTGACGTTTATTCGACTTGTTGGATTTTATTACTTTTGGCCTTTATTTCATTATAAATAGACTGGATAATGATTATTATCTTCATTATTATCATTACTGTCATTATTCCTATGATTATTATCATTATAGTCATTATTATCATGATTATCATCATTATTATCATTATTATTGCAGTTATAATTATTATGCTAATTATTATATTTTCATCATCATAACTATTTTTATAATGATAATAGCAATAACGATAATTTTTGAAATGATAATGACAATAGTAATAATTATAATGACAATGATGATGATGTTATTATTAATTCTATTTTTATTATTTGTCTGAAAATTATTGCAATGGAGTTGGTTATTGCTATTATTGCAGTAATTATTAAAATTGTCATTATAATTATGATTTTATCATTATTATCATTATCATCATAATTATCATCATTACTGCTTATAATGAATGAATTATCATAAAAAACATCACAGTTTCCTGAATTAATGTTAAAATCCTCATAATTAGCAATAAAAAAGCGAAAAGGGGCTTTTTTTCGACGTTTCTCTCAAAAGGCTGTAATACGCTAGATTTTTTCCCTTTCTTCGACATCTGGGATTTAATTCTTTTGGCCTTTATTTCATTATAAATGGACTGGATATCAATTATTATCAGCATTATTATTATTACTGTCATTATTCTTATAATTATTATCATCAATAGTCATTATCATGATTATCATCATTATTATCATCATTATTGCCGTTATAATGATTGTTATGCTAATTATTATAGCTATTTTCATCACCATGAGTACTTTTAGAATGATAATAGCAATAATGATAATTTTAGAAATCATAATGACAATAGTGATAATTATAATGGCAATGATAAGGATGTTATTATTATTTCTATTGTCATTATTAGTCAGAAAATTATTGGAATAGAATTGATTATTGCCATTATTGCAGTGATTATCAAAATTATCATTATAATTATGATTTTATCATTTTTATCATTATTATTGTCATTATCATCATAATTATCATCATTATTGCAAATAATAGAGGAATTATCATGAAAGTCATCACAATTCCCTGAATCAATGTTAAAATCCTCATAATTACCTACAAAAAGCGAAAAGTTTTTTCTTCGATGTTTCTCTTAAAAGGCTAGATTTTTCCGTTTTTTCGACTTCTCTGATTTTATTACTTTTGACCTATATTTCATTATAAATGGACTGGATAATAATTATTATCATCATTATTATCATTACTGTCATTATTCTTATGATTATTATCATTATAGTCATTATCATTATAGTCATTATCATCATGATTATCATCATTATTATAATCATTATTGCGATTATAATGATTATTATGCTTATTATTATAGCTATTTTCATCTTCATAATTATTACTATGATTACAATACCAATAATGATAATTTTAGAAATAATAATGACAATAGTAATAATTATAATGACAATGATTATGATGTTATTATTATTTCTATTGTCATTATTAGTCTGAAAATTATTAGAATAGAGTTGATTTTTGCTATTATTGCAGTAATTATCAAAAATTTTCATTTAATTATGATTTTTTAATTATTATTCTCATTATCATTGTCTTATCATCATAATTATCATCAGTACTGCTTATAATGAAGGAATTATCATGAAAACATCACAATTACCTGAATTAATGTTAAAATACTCATAATTACCAAAAAAAAGCGAAAAAAAGTTTTTTTTCGATTTTTCTCTCAAAAGGCTGATTCGACTTCTGGGATTGTATTACTTTTGGCCTTTATTGCACTATAAATGGACTTGATAATAATTATTATCATCATTATTATCATTAATGTCATTATTCTTATGATTCTTATCATTATAGTCATTATCATCATGATTATCATCATTATCATAATTATTGCAATTATAATGATTATTATGCTAACTATTATAGCTATTTTCATCATCATAACTATTCTTATAATGATAATAGCAATAATGATAATTTTAGAAATAATAATGACAATAGTAATAATTAAAATCAGAATAAGGATATTATCATTAATTCTATTGACATTATAAGTCTGAAAATTATTGGAATAGAGTTGATTATTGCTATTATTGCAGTAATTATCAAAATTATCATTATAATTATGATTTTATCATTTTCATTATTTTTATTGTCATTATCATTGTCATTATCATCATAATTATCATCATAATTGTATATAATGAAGGAAATATCAAGAAAATCATCACAATTACCTGAATTAATGTGAAAATCCTCATAATTACCAATAAAAAGCGAAAAACGTTTTTTTCGACGTTTCTCTCAGAATGCTAGATTTTGCCAATTTTTTTGACTTCTGGGATTTTATTACTTTTGACCTTTATTTCATTATAAATAGACTGGATAATAATTATTATCACGATTATTATCATTACTGTCATTATTGTTATGATTATTATCATTATAGTCATTATCATCATGATTATTATCATTATAGCCATTATTATCATGATTATCATCTTTATTATAATTATTGCAGCTATAATGATTATTTTGCTAATTATTATAGCTATTTTCATCACCATAACTATTTTTATAATGATAATAGCAATAATGATAATTTTAGAAATAATATTGAAAATATTAATAATTATAATGACAATGATAATGATGTTATTATTATTTCTATTCCCATTATTAGTCTGAAAAATTATTGGAATAGAGTCGATTATTGATATTATTGCAGTAATTATCAAAATTTCATTATAATTATATTATCATTATTATTGTCATGCAGTAATTATCAATATTATAATTATAATTATGATTTTATCATTATTAATGTCATTATGATTGTCATTATCATCATAATTATGATCATTATTGAATATAATTAAGGAATTATCATGAAAATCATCACAATTACCTGAATTAATGTTAAAATCCTCATAATTAGCGAAAAAAGGGGCTTTTTTGACGTTTATCTCAAAGGGCTGTAATACGCTAGATTTTGCTGGGGGGGTTTTCGACTTATTGGATTTTACTACTTTTGGTCTTTATTTCACTATAAATGGACTGGATTATAATTATTATCATTATTATCATTACGGTCATTATTCTTATGATTATTATCATTATAGTCATTATCATAATGATTACCATCATTATTATCATAATTATTGAAGTTATAATGATTATTATGCTAATTATTCGGGTTATTTTCATCATCATCACTATTTTTAAATGATAATAGCAATAATGATAATTCTAGAAATAATAATGACAATAGTAATAATTATAATGACAATGATAATGATGTTATTATTATTTCTATTGACATTATATGTCTGAAAATTTTTGGAATAGAGTTGATTATTCCAGTAATTATGAAAATTATCATTATAATTCTAATTTTATTATTTTTGGCCTTTTTTCATTATATGGACTGGATAATAATTTGTATCTTCATTATTGACATTACTGTCATTATTCTTATGATTCTTATCATTATAGTCATTATAGTCATTATTATCATCATCATTATCATCATTACTGCAGTTATAATGATTTTTGTGCTAACTATTATAGCTTTCATCATCTTAACCATTTTTTTAATGATAATAGAAATAATGATAATTTTAGAAATGATAATGTCAATAGTAATAATTATAATGACAATGATAATGATTTTATTATTTCTATTGTCATTATTAGTCTGAAAATTATTGGAATAGAGTTGATTATTTTTATTATTGCAGTAACTATCAAAATTATCATTAATATTATGATTTTATCATTGTTATCATTACTATTGTCGTTATCACTGTCATTATCATCATAATTATCATCATTATTGCATATAATGAAGGAATTATCATGAAAATCATCACAATTACCTGAATTAATGTTAAAATCCTCATAATTACCAATAAAAACGAAAAAGGTTTTTTTTTAGCGTTTCTCTGAAAAGGCTGTAATACGCTAGGTTTTGCCGTTTTTTTCGTCTTTTTCGATTTTATTACTTTTGGCCTTGATTTCATTATAAATGGACTGGATAATAATTATTATCATCATTATTATCATTACTGTCATTATTCTTCTGATTATTATCATTATAGTCATTATCATAATAATTATCCTTATTATTATAATGATTATTGCAGTTATAATGATTATTATGCTAATTATTATAGCTATTTCATCATCAAAACTTTTTTTATAATGATAATAGCAATAATGATAATTCTAGATATAATAATGACGATAGTAATAATTATAATGACAAATATAATAATGTTATTATTATTTCTATATTCCTTATTAGTTTAAAAAATATTGGAAAAGAGTTGATTGTTGCTATTATTGCAGTAATTATAAAAAATATCATTATAATTATGATTTTATCTTTATTATCATTATTATTGTCATTATCATTGTCATTATCATCATAATTATCATCATTACTGCTTCTAATAAAGGAATTATCATGAAAATCAACACAATTACCTGAATTAATGTTAAAATCCTCATAATTACCAAAAAAAAGCAAAAAGGGTTTTTTTTTTTTGACGTTTCTCTCAGAAGGCTGTAATACGCTAGATTTTCCGTTTTTTCGACTTCTGGAATTTTATTATTTTTTGCTTTTATTTCATTATAAATGGACTGGATAATAATATTATCAACATTATTATCATTACTGTTATTGTTCTTATGATTATTATCATTATAGTCATAATAATGATTATAATCATTATTATCATCCTATGATTTTTATGCTCATTATTATAGCTCTTTTCATAAAAACTATTTTTATAATGATACTAGCAATAATGATAATTTTGAAATAATAATGACAATAGTAATAATTATAATGACAATGATAATGATGTTATCATTTCTATTGTCATTATTAGTCTAAAAATTATTGGAATAGAGTTGATTATTGTTATTATTGCAGTAATGATCAAAATTATCATTATAATTATTTTATCATTATCAATGTCATTATTATTGTCATTATCATCATATTGCATATAATGAAGGAATTATCATGAAAATCATCACAATTACCTGAATTAATGTTAAAATTCTCATAATAACGAATGAAAAGCGAAAAAGGGTTTTTTTTTCGACGTTTCTCTCATAAGGCTGTAATAGTCAAGATTTTGCCGTTTTTTCGACTTCTGGGATTTTATTACCTTTGGCCTTCATTTCATTAAAAATGGACTGGATAATAATTATTATCATTATTATCATTACTGTCCTTATTCTTATGATTATTATCATTATAGTCATTATCATCATCATTATCATAACTATTATCATAATTATTGCAGTTATAATGATTATTATGCTAATTATTATAGCTATTTTCATCATCAAAACTATTTTTATAATGATAATAGCAATAATGATAATTTTAGAAATAATAATGACAATTGTAATAATTATAATAACAATGAAAATGACGTTATTAATTATATTGTCATTATTATTTTGTAAATTATTGGAATAGAGTTGATTATTGCTATTATTGCAGTAATTATCAAAATCATCATTATAATTATGACTTTATCATTATTATTGTCATTATCTTTGTCGTTATCATCATAATTATCATCATTATTGCATAAAAGGGAAAATTGGGTGTACCTGTAAGGTTATGTGAATGAGGAGCCCAAAGGAAGCGAGCCGTGAGGCGGAAGGCTTCAGGCTTAGGGGCCAAGGAAAATGGCGGGGCCCGTTCGTTCCTCGCAAAGGGGGTGATGGGACCAAGCTGAAGGCTCGGAGGCGACACGGCCTCACAAGCCCAAAATTTTCCCCGGAGTTGCAGGTCTACCAGGAGCGTGACCAAAATGAAGATTTTTAACGTCCAGGTTTAGCTTTTTCCTGTTAGGTTAGCTGTTTTTGTAGTTTTAGAAGAGCCACATTTCTTGTGTTTTATGTTCTGTGCTTTTCTTGCAGGTTTTTGTATGTTTTAGTATTTTTGAGCGAGGCTTTTCTCTTTCAGCATTTTAATTTTTGTCTGTTTTTACTAATGCTCGCTCACCAGTTAGTTTTATTTTATGGCTCTTGCTAGGTATAGGGACACTTTTATTTTATTGTGCTTTAATCTTGTTTTTACCCCGCTAATTTTACTTGTTCCCCTTTGTTCGCACTTGGTTCGTTTTTTTGTATTTTACCCAGTTTACGGGCAGTTTTTAAGTTTTAATGCGCCAGTGTTTGGCTCAGTTGATCACGCACCACTGTTCACTTTGTGTTAGCCAGTATCTCTGGCTACTTTTTGTGTTTTTTTTTAGCTACACAGCTCCAGTGTGTGTGGGACTTCGTTCCCTTTTGTCACCAGGCTTGTACTATGCCTGGACGTGGGAGACCTTTGCGTACGACAAGGTCATCGAGCCAGCCAAGCTCGCGTACCTCTTCACCCGATCACCGTGCGTCCCTTATAGTGGTGCAGGGTTCCGACACCCAAGTTCAGGACGCAGTTCGTGCAGTGGAGAGCGAAGTCACGATGATGGAGGAAATGCTGCAGAGGATGACGGACCTTGTCGCCCAGAACAGGGAAGAATTGCTGCGCAGGATGGAGGAGATGGCCCGGACGAGCGAGGACAGGCTGCAGCGACTGGAGGACCATCTACAGGAAAGGACTGCTCCTGCCGAAGCGGTGGTATCCCGCAGTAATGGGAGCCAGGTTCCCTCAGCAGTACAGCCTGAGGAAATGCCAGCAGACGCGCCCCTTCCTCGTACCCGACAAGACACCTCACCACCTGCGGCCACGTCTGCTAACCCCATCCGCCAAGTATCTACAAGGGGAAAACCTCCAGGAATGGCAGCGACAACTGGAGGAAAGGGAAAGACACATACAACGACAAGAACAGGCCCTCTTTCACAGCCAGCCAAGTGGTCGTAAACCGCCAGCATACAGAAGGATGGAAGCAGCTCAAGGCGACTTGTTGGCACACCCTCGGTCTCCATCACACTTTCGAGAGGCTAGACAGACTTTCCCCGAGCCAGCCCCAAGATTGTCAACTCCTGTACACCCAAGGTACCGCGATGAGCCAGCGGGGGATCACCTTCGACACCAGCAGCCTTCACTGATTTCCAGGGATGTCATCCCTTACCTTGTGTCCCGGGACTCCATCCCTCAATTTAAGGGAAAAACCCTCTGCTTGCGAGCCCTTAAAGAGGAACCAAGAGGTAGAAAGTTACATTCGGGCCATCGAGAACCTGGTACGACCCGCAACTGATGATGCGTACATCCGGGCTGCGAGAGCGAGCTGTCGGGGCAGAGCGGAGACCATCATCAACCCCGAGAGCTTCGACGGAATACAGGACTGGGACACCTTCAAGCGGCAACTTAGGCGTAAATTCAGGGGAACATACAGTGCCTCTGATTTCTTCAAGGTGCTGTATGATCACGGAATGACTGAGAGGCAGGCTCCGATGGACTTCTTCCTTGAGGTGGAGGCGTCAGTTTTCCCAAGGCTACCGGGCCCCCGAGGAGCTGTTGGAGAGCCTTCAGAATTGATCAGGCGAGTTTTCCCTTTGCTGGCTTGCCTTCCACCCTGCGGGATCTCCTTGTCCTCAAGGATGATTGCTCGCCAATCCAGCTCGCAGAAACCGCTCAGAAGCTCTGGAACCCCCGGTATGGCATCAGGCACAGGGGTTCAAACACTCGCCATCAGTCTCCAAACGAACTCCAAGAGAAGAGTACCAGCTCCAACGACGTACTCCAGACCGACCACCCCGTACTCGAGTCCGCTACAACCTGTTCCCTGTTGCCACCTTTCCTCCACCTGCTCAGTCTCTTTCCTCGCTTCCAACATCATGGAGGAATGTATGGTGTGAATACCATCGAAGGTCTACACACAGCACCGGGGAAGCAGAGCTGCTGCGCGTCATCCTTCACCACCAGCCTACTCTTGCTTCCGTTGTGGAAGGAGCGGTCACATGTCACGTGAGTGCCCCTTTCCGAGAGGCCAGGAAGGAATGGTTCCCAACTTCTCTGGCGACTTCACTAGAGGGAACTCGCACACGCTCCATCACAGTCCAGACAGAGCCGGTCCAAACAGCAGCAGTGACTACTCCAGCAGTCGGCGGAGGGCCCAGTCGTGGCACTCAGTGTTGATGGGAAGACTTTCTCTGCTTCATCGACACTGGGTCTCAGGTGACTTTAGTTAAGCCAAGTGCTTTAGAAGTCCTCGACCCGGCGAAGAAGCTACGACATCATGCTTCAAGCAAGATCCTCCAAGGCGTCTCAGGGGAACCCTTCCATCCAGCTGCAGAGGTGACGCTCAGTTTTAACATCAGCAAAGATCTTGTGCTACTCCACCGCACCACAGTAGCTGATATTTCTTTTCACGGCGACATCCTCCTTGGGACTGACTTCCTGTGACGCCTGGACTTCACGTTACTGTCTGAAGCACAGTCACCTCGTGGACTGCTCATCCTGGGAGATTGTGAGCTGCCTTTCTTGTACACTGATGCCCGTTCCCTACAGATTAGCCTGGTTGACTCGGCCTGACTGATTCTCCTCCTGGACTCCATGCACCTGCTCCACAAGAAGCTGCTGTCCACCTTGCCAGACCGACTGAAATTCCACCACACTCGGGTCGCTTTCTTGAAGGGTGCATTTCTCGGCTGGGTCAAGCAGACGGAGATGTCGTTTTTACCCCTGCCGTGACTGACCACCTGACACTTCCGCACCTCATTACGACCGCCACTCGACGACGATGCTCCATATGGGCCCTGAACCATACTCCACGGCCCCTTGTACTGAAACAGGGTACCAGACTCGGGACTGTCACACCTTTGGGAGAGGTTTACAGAGTTTCCCCCTCCACCAGCCCTCACGATCAGACGAAATCAACCTTCCGGGAGACAGCTCCCAGGAATCGTGTACCTCCTGTCAGGACTGGCCCTGAAGAACTCAACTTCAAGAGGATCCACACAGCCCCTGGGTCTACTAGTGTTGCTGCTGCCGGGCGAGACAGGTGTCCCGTCAGTCCAGGATCCATTGTAGCCCAAGGCCTGGGATATACCTCTACTGCCACGACAGACCACAGGTTTACAGTTCAAGACGAAGAGGAGAATCCATTCACGATTGCTTCTGCCGCCACAGAGCCGAAGCATTGCACTGAATCCTTGTCAATGGATGGAGCTGTCGAACCAGAGCTGGAATGGGATGACTTTTCTGCCGACTTACCTGACATTCCAGAGGAAGACTGGGATATAGAGGGTGCCTTACTACCACCCTTTTGCGGTTGCCACATGCGAAGCTGTCACCGATGACGATGACCCAGGACCAGATGACCCGGATGTTCCTGACTTGGATGCAGAGGATTCAGTCGGCCCTTCCTAGGACCCTGACGTCGAGGACCTTGATGTTGATGCCGATGCAGATCCAGCTGACCCTGACCAGGACACTGTTGTCGAGGACGGGGATGCTGATGGACCGACAGATGTTCGAGCCGACTTCACTGGTGGACCTGATGATGACGTGACCCCCCGAGCTGTTCTCCAGTGCTGCCCCTTTGGGCCTGACGTGTAGCTGTCCTGGACTGTGGCCCCTTTTCTCAGCCCCTGTTTGTGGCTGAGATGATTCTTCAGTGTTTGTTTTGGTTTTACTAATTTATTTTACTGTTTACTTGTTTATTTTACTGTTTTTACTGTGTTTTATTTACTTGTGTTTTGCGTGTTCAGTGATGCGTGTCATGCACGTCCAGCTGAACATGCACCTTAACTTTTGAGGCAAGTAATCGGGCTCAGGCCTTCCTTGTTTCTCTTTCCAGGTGTGTCTCCGATGTCCTCTCCGACCCCGTGGTATGGGAGGGTTGTGAGGTTTTCAACCTCCCCCCCCCCACAGACCTTACCCATCACCTATCCTCCCCCCCCCCCTTTTCCTCTATCCTCATATCCCTCTCCTCTTATTCGCACCCTCTCCTTGTCCCCTCGCTTTTTATACTCCCCTCTACTTCTGTGCTAGTTTCTCCCTCTTTTACTCTTTTCCTCTGCTTGTTCTACTTCTTATCTTTATCTCTAACCTATCCTACCTCCATCCTATCCCTATCCTATCCTGTATCCTGCCGCATTTCCCCTCGTACCCCTCTTATTCGCACCCTCTTCCTGTTCCTTCGCTTTTTCGCTTTCCTCTACTTCTACGCTCATTCCTCCCTTCCCCATTCCTTTTCTCCCGTTTGTCCTATCTTCTACCTTTAACCCTATCCACTCCTGCCCCCATCCTACCCCTATCCTACCCAGCATCCTCCGTAATCCACAGGGCGAGTCGAGCACAGCGGACCACTTCCCTCAGCCAGCCTGATTTATACGCTTTTATTTTACTTCTGTTTTATGCTGGCTTTATATATTTGTATTTTACGTTAATTCACATCTTTTTGTATATTTACTGAATAAAACTTCCACTGAATTTGTTTGCTATCCGCCTACATCCCACAAGGATTCACATGATGTGCGGATAAGGGGGCATCCTCATCTGCTGCGATTTCTCTCGTACTTTTTATTCATTTTATCTTCAAGTTCAGTTTTAGTTTTTTGTGCTTTGCTTTTACTTACTGATCATTTTAATCTCTCTTTTACCCTGAGAGCAAGTCACTGATTTTTATTTTTTATTTCTGAATCGCAGCAGATTGTTTTACGTATTTTTTATGATAATTATTATTTTCTCATTTATTTCCTTTGATGTTTTATTGCTTTTAATTGTTCTTTTATCTTGTGTATATTTTCTTTTATTTTAATATTTCCTATTTATTGTTTTAATCATTTTTACCGCTACCACTCCGTCCGCGTGAGCCAATGTAACCCCCATGATTTTGTGAAATAAACGAAGTGGATACTCTGACTGTGTTGTGACTTTACCCTATGGATTTACCTGTCTGGATTCTACACCTCGGATGCTGAAACAAGGTTGTACTGCCCCTTTTACTTGCCTAGGTGTATTTATGCTGGACGTGTTATTTTACTGTTTTACTCTATTTTTTTTTTTTACCTTGAACCATGTGTGCCTTTACTTTTACTTTTTACTTGCTCTGAGTTTTACTTACTTTTACTGGTTCCTTTTACGTTTCTTTTAATCGTTTTACCCTTTTACTCGTCTTTTACCTGAACTTTTACTTCAGCTTTTACTTTTTACTTTTTTGTTCTTACGATCTTTTCATTTACTTTTCTTCATATTTCCCTTTACCTCTCCTTCCTTCTGTGATTTTACGAATCTTAGTTTTGTTGATGTTGCTTATTTTTACTGCTTTTAAGCCCTTCTGGCATATCTTTAATAATTTTTCAGCCCTTCTGGCAAGTTTTACTGCTTTTAAGCCCTTCTGGCCCGTGTCATTCTTTTTAAGCTCTAACTTCAGTTTTATTTTGGTGCCTTCTGCACATTGTTTGATTTTACAGTTCATTTTAGGATTTATTTTTATTCTATTTTATGTACCAATCTTCATATTGGTCACGCTCCTGGTAGACCTGCAACTCCGGGGATAATTTGGCTTGTGAGGTCGTGTTGGTTCCGAGCCTTCAGCTTGGTCCCATCACCCCCTTTGCGAGGAACGAACGGGGCCCCCTCATTTTCCCTTTGGGCCCCCAAGCCTGAAGTCTTCCGCCTCACGGTTGGCTTCCTTTGGGGTTTCCCCATTCACATAACCTTACAGGTTTTTTTTAGCGTTTCTCTGAAAAAGGGTGTAATACGCTAGATTTTGCCGTTTTTTCGACTTTTTGGGGTTTTATTACTTCTGGTCTTTATTTCATTATAAATGGACTGGATGATAATTATTATCATTTTCATTGCTGTCATTATTCTTATGATTATTATCATTATAGTCATTATCATCATGATTATCTCATTATTAGTTATAAGATTATTATGCTAATTATCATAGCTATTTTCATCATATAACTATTTTCATAATAAAAATAGCAATGATGATAATTTTAGAAATAATAATGACATTAGTAATAATTATAATGACAATGATGAGGATGTTATTATTATTTCTATTGTCATTATTAGTCTGAAAATTATTGGAATAGAGTTGATTATTGCTATTATTGCAGTAATTATCAAAATTATCATTATAATTATAGTATTATTATTATTGCCATTATCATAACATAGCAATGATGATAATTTTAGAAATAATAATGACAATAGTAATAATTATAATGACAATGATAATGATGTAATTATTATTTCTATTGTCATTGTTAGTCTGAAAATTATTGGGAAAAGAGTTGATTATTGCTATCATTGCAGTAATGAAAATTATCATTATAATTATGATTTTATCATTATTATCATTATCATTGTCATTATCATCATAATTATCATCCTCACTGCATATAATGAAGGAATTATCATGAAAATCATCACAATTACCTGAATTAAGGTTAAAATCCTCATAATTACCAGTAGAAAGCGAAAAAAAAATTTTTTTTATGTTTCTCTCAATAGGCTGTAATACGATAGAGTTTGCCGTTTTTTCGACTTTTGGGGTTTTATTACTTTTGGCCTTTATTTAATTATGAATGGGCTGGATAAAATTATTATCACTATTATTATCATTACTGTCATTATTCTTATGATTATTATCATTATAGTCAATATCATCATGATCATCATTATCATCATTATTGCAGTTATAATTATTATGCTAATTATTATAGCTAATTTAATCATCATAACTATTTTTATAATGAAATAGCAATAATGATAATTTTAGAAATAAAAATGACAATAGTAATTATTAAAATGACAATGATAATGATGTTATTATTATTTCTATTGTCATTATTAGTCTGAAAATTATTGGAATAGAGTTTATTATTGCTATTATTGCAGTAATTATCAAAATTATCATAATTATTATGATTTTATCGTTATTATTGTCATTATCATTGTCATTATCTTCATAATTATCATCATTATTTCATATGATGAAGGAATTATCATGAAAAACATCACGATTACCAGAATTAATGTTAAAATCCTCATAATTACCAAAAAAAAGCGAAAAGGGTTCTTTTCGACGTTTCCCTCAAAAGGCGGTACTACGCTAGATTTTGCAGTTTTTTCGACTTCTGGGATTTTATTACTTTTGGTTTTTATTTCATTATAAATGGACTGGATATTAATTATTATCATCATTATTATCATTACTGTCATTATTCTTTATATGATTATTATCTTTATTCATTATAATGATTATCATCATTATGATCATTAATGCAGTTATTAGGATTATTATCCTAATTATTATAGCTTTTTTCATCATCATAACTATTTTTATAATGATAATAGCAATAATGATAATTTTAAAAATAATAACAATAGTAATAATTATAATGACACTGATAATGATATTATTATTTCTGTTGTCATTATTAGTCTGAAAATTATTGGAATAGTGTTGATTATTGCTATTATTGCAGTAATTATCAAAATTATCATTATAATTATATTATTATTATTATTGCCATTATCATAATTATCATCATTATTGCATATAATGAAGGAATTATCATGAAATCCTCACAATTACCTGAATTAAGTTAAAATCCTCATGATTACCAATGAAAAACGAAAAAGGGTTTTTTTTTAAAGTTTCTCTCAAGAGGCTGTAATACGCTAGATTTTGCCGTTTTTTCGACCAAGTAATTATTATAATTATTATATTATTCCCTTATTCTTATGTTATTATCTTATATATTATCATTATATCATTATTATCATCATTATTGCAGTTATAATCATTATTATGCTAATTATTATAGCTATTTTCATCATCATAACCCTTTTTTTTTTATGATAATAGCAATAATGATAATTTTAGAAATAATAATGACAATAGTAATGATTATAATGACAATGATAATGATGTTATTATTATTTCTATTGTCATTATTAGTCTGAAAATTATTGGAATAGAGTTGATTATTGGTATTATGGCTGTAATTATCATAATTATCATTATAATTATGATTTTACCATTATTATTGTCATTATCATTGTCATTATCATCATAATTATCATCATTTTTGTATATAATGAAGGAATTATCATGAAAATCATTACAATTACCTGAATTAATGTTAAAATCCTCATAATTACCAATAAAAAGTGTTTTTTTTCGACGTTTCTCTCAAAAGGCTAGATTTTGCCGTTTTTTCGAGTTTAGGGATCTTTATACTTTTGGCCTTTATTTCCTTATAAATGGACTGGACAATAATTATTATCATCATTATTATCATTACTGTCATTATTCTTATGATTATTATCATTATAGTCATTATCATCATGATTATTATTATTAAATTCATTATCATCATGATTATTATCATTATGATATTAATGCACTTATGAGGATTATTATGCTAATTATTAAGCTATTTTCATCATTACTATTTTTATAATGATAATAGATATAATGATAATTTTAGAAATAATGATGACAATAGTAATAATTATAATGACAATAATAATGATCTTATTATTATTTCTTTTCTCATTATTAGTCTGAAAATTATTGGAATAGAGTTGATTATTGCAGTAATTATAAAATTATCATCATAATTATGATTTTATCATTATCTTCATTATTGTCGTTATCATTGTCATTATCATCATAATTATCATCATTATTGTATATAATGAAGGAATTATCGAATTACCTTTTTTTATTATGATAATAGCAATAATGATAATTTTAGAAATAATAATGACAATAGTAATAATTATAATGACAATGATAATGATGTTATTATTATTTCTATTGCCATTATTAGTCTGTAAATTATTGGAATAGAGTCGATTATTGCTATTATTGTAGTAGTTATCAAAATTATAACTTAATTTTTATCTTATCATTATTATTGTCATTATCATTGTCATTATCATCATAATTATGATCTATATACATACACACAGACATATATAAAAATATATATATATAATATATATATATATATATATATATATATATATATATAATATATATATATATATATATATTCTTTAGGCTGTCTGAAAATATTCTCAATTTTTGTCTCAAATCTATCTCAAATGTTAGACAAAGGGCGCAGGAGTCTTAAGTCATTTGAGAATAGTCTCAGACAGTTTCACATTGGATTATAGGCCTATTTATTTATATGCGCATATGTGTGTTAATATATAGATTTACCCATAGATAGATACATAATATATATA
>NC_091571.1:19958964-19991303 GCF_042767895.1 Penaeus vannamei | reverse complement strand
TAACTATTTATATAATGGCAAAAAAGAATAATGATGATCTTAGAAATAATAATGACAATAATAATATTTATAATGACAATGATAATGTTATTATTATTTCTATTGCCATTATTAGTATGGAAATTATTGGAATAGAGTTAATTATTGCTATTTTTTTGCAGTAATTATAAAGATTATTATTATAATTATGACTTTATCCTTATTATCATTATTATTGTCTTTATCATTGTCATTATCGTCATAATTATCATATTTTTTGTCATTATAAGTATTATTAAAAATATTATTATTATTATTATATTATATTATCATTATATTAATAATTATATTAATGACAGTTAGTAATTTTAGGTGCCTTTAGCACATACTTTTACTTTTGTATTTTTCTTAGATTACTTTTTAGTAAGTATTTTACCATATGGTTGGGCTGAACGTCAGAAAGTGGTATTCACACTGGAACACCCCTATTAATTATTCAGTTTCCCCCCACGCTACCATTTAAAGGGGGGATTGAATTGACGGGGGTTAACCAAGTCTATTTGCGCCGGGTATCCCCCGCCAGCATCAAGGGAGGGCAGAATTCTAAGAATGCCTTAATGAACTGGGACGGGCCCCCTGGGTTAGACGGATCACACTACAACGGTAGGTTTTGGTGGCTTTTGCATTGAGATGTTCCAGTGAATGTGTTAACGCTTTTGAGTAATCACTTTCTGATGTTGAGACGTCAAGCATTATTTTTTATGTCATGCATGTTTTTGGAGTCGTTGGTGAGCCACTTCTTTTACTTTTGGTGTTTGTGTTTTATGTTTTACTGTTTTTCCCGCTTTTACAAGTTTTCAGGGTATTTAGTTTTTACATTTGGTAGTTTTTAGAGTTTGGGCCCTTTTTTTCTTTCAGTTTTTTTACCTTCTCTCTTTCATTCAGAGTTAAATTTTTTTTGTTAATCACCAGCTCCCCAAAGTTAGTTTTACTGTGGCTCACTTAGTTTAGGATGTTTTTATTTATTTGGTTTTAAACCCCTTTTTATCCCCAGCCAGTTCACTTTTGGGGGGCAGTATCTTTGTTTTGTGCAGTGTTTTTTGCTTTGGCCGTGTCTTTGCTTTGTGCCGTGTCTTTGCTTTGTGCCGTGTTTTTACTTTGTGCTGTGTCTTTGCTTTGTGCCGCGTCTTTGCTCTGTGCAGCGTCTTTGCTCTGTGCAGCGTCTTTGCCCTGTGCAGCGTCTTTGCCCTGTGCAGCGTCTTTGCCCTGTGCAGCGTCTTTGCCCTGTGCAGCGTCTTTGCCCTGTGCAGCGTCTTTGCCCTGTGCAGCGTCTTTGCCCTGTGCAGCGTCTTTGCCCTGTGCAGCGTCTTTGCCCTGTGCAGAGTTTTTGCTCGGCAGCGTCTTTGCTCTGTGCAGCGTCTTTGCTCTGTGCAGCGTCTTTGCTCTGTGCAGTGTCTTTGCTTTGTGCAGCGTCTTTGCTTTGTGCAGCGTCTTTGCTTTGTGCAGCGTCTTTGCTTTGTGCAGCGTCTTTGCTTTGTGCAGCGTCTTTGCTTTATGCAGCAGTTTACGCTTATGAACTCTGGCTTCTTTGTGATCCAGTGGATTGTCAGTTGTGTGTTGGTTTTGTTTCCTGCCAGCAGTAGTTTGTATTTGTACGTGAAGAGCTCCAAGTATTTGGTTGCTGCGTTCCTGGCATGCCGAACAGCAGGGAGAGGCAAGAGTGATACCAGAGACTCCAGCAGCGTCGAAACATCCGGATGAGCAGCCAGCCGACATCCCGTGAAATCTCCCCAACACCACGCCGCATACCAGGTGGTTTTAACCCGGATGTACGCAAGGCTGTCCAGATGATGGTCACAGAAGTAACCATGTTTGACCAGATCATGGAGAAGATCAACTTCTAGTCGCTGAAGTACGAGAGTACAAGGAGCAGAATGATGCCCGATACAGCGCCATGAAGAAGCCCTTGAACATCGCACAGGCACTCTAGATCAAGAACAGCCAGCAGACAGTAACCCCATCAGCCACAGGGGAGAGAACTAGACCAGGAGGATCCAATTCAGCAACTCCGTCGCCAGCTGGAGGAATGCAACAGGGAGCTGGAGGAGACCCACCTTCAATTACTGCGGATGAACGCTGCGCCCGTGCCTGTGGTACATACCCGAGAACGGGAAATTCAGGGGGCTCCGCCGCCAGCTAGAGGAACGGAACAGGGAGCTGACTGAGGCCCGCCAAGACTACAGGGGTCAGGTGTTGCACTAGCACCCATGGAATGTGCCCAAGTCCGAGAGATTCAAGAGCTTTGTCGTCAACTTCAGCAGCGGGACCAGGAGCTAGCAGAAGTCCACCGTCTCGCCCCCTCAGTACAACATACCATGACTAGGTGTCAAGACCACCATCAGCAGTCTCCTGTCATTAATGGAAGCCGCTCTCCTCAGCCTCTTCCTCGGAGCCGCCCCCACACACCAGTACCAGAGCAGCAGCTGTATCCTGAACGTCAACAAACATATGAACCACAAACATCCCTGCTGCAGCAGTTCCGGCCTAGGTCTTCGCCTCAGCGTCCCCAGTCAGTACATCCCTCGTCTCAGTTGTCTGGCACACCATTTTCCTATGTGTTCACGAAGGAAACTGTCCCGCACTTCAAGGGGGATACTTCTGCCCCCCCAGCCGCTCAAAAAAAACCAAGCAATAGAGAGTTGGATTCGGGCAACTGAGAACATCGTGAAGCCAGCCACATCAGAGACGTTCACTCAGGCAGCACGGGCAAACTGCAGAGGTCCAGCCGAGCTAATCATTAATTCCCCTCTCTTCGACTCAATCATAGAATGGGACACATTCAAGGCAGCTCTCCATGAAGTTCCGAGGTACCTACACATCCCCCGGACTTCTATAAAGTTCTATACGACATCTGGATGACACCAAGCCAGGCATCAATGGACCTTTTTTCAGTTGGAAGGGCACGTCTACCTGGGATACAGGGATCATCGTGAGGCCATTGGTGATCCATCTGAACTAGTGAAGAGGGTCTTCCTGAGTGGCATCCCCGCATGGCTCCAAGACTTCCTCTCTGTTAAAGAAGATGGTACCCCAAACCCCGATAGCCGAAACAGCACAACGCATCTGGAATTCCCGCAATGGCATAAGGCATAGTGATACTTCACCAGCAGAGGAAAATCCCCTTTCCCCCCTAATCGCCCTCCACGGGGTCGGGATTTGTATGCTATGTCGGTAGCTGCTGAGCGCACCAGTCCATCTTATCATCGATCACCTGTCAGGGGGGGGTGGTGTGAGCATCATCGGGGGAATAACTCACGGCACCCAGGAGAGCCAGGACTGAGATCCTAGATCCACGGGCTTCGTGACGACAATGCTACCATTGCAGAGGTCCAGGAAAATTTGGGAGAGATTGCCCCTTTCGTGAGTGCCAGGGTGACCAAGCTCCAGGAACCGCTGGCAGGTTCGATCCAAGGAGCACCTCACGTGGAGACATTACCCCTCAAGAGGGGGAAGGGGAGTGACAGGGCCTACCGGACGGCCAGTTGCGGAACTCAATGTTAGTGGTTCTACAGTCCGCTGCTTTATTGATACAGGATCGGAAGCAACAATTATTAAACCCCAAGCTCTCAAGCGGATTGATCCTCATAACCACCTACGTCGGAGGAAGACTTCCAGTATTCTGCGAGGCGTGTCTGGTCGACCAATAAACCCCCGAGTGAGGAACCCTTTTTTTCTGCATTAACTCAGACCTTGAAATGCACCATACGGGTCACTGTGTGTGATGTACCGATTTCCGGGAGACATACTCCGGGGGGATGGACTTTTTGAGATAAACCCAAATTTTAGTCTGTCCTCAAGGTCCCAGGATGACAGCGCCTGGCTGACTTTAGAAGGCCAGGAGTTTCATGTGAATTATACTGATCCCCAATCCCTGCAGCTGAGTTTTAGTGAGAGTGATGTGATGCGCTAGGGACCTTGGTCCAGTACGCCCAGGCTATGTGCCATGCTGGATCAAGGATTGCTGTTATTTGTTTCCTAGGGCCCTTTGGTCCAGTACGCCCAGGCTAGGGCCATGCTGGATAAAGGGGTTTGGGCTGTTACCTGTGTGCTAGGGCCCTTTGAATTGGTATGACCAGGTTTTGTGCCATGCCAATAAAGGGGATTGCTGTTAGCAGTGTGCTGTAGGGACCTTGGATTGGTACGACCAGGTTTTGTGCCATGCCGACCAAGGATTGTCGTTAGCTCAACCCACTAGGGAGCTTGGTTCCAGTGCCCCCTTTTCGGGGCCCCCTGGATCAAGCAAGGCTGTTAGCTGTGTGTTAGGGAGCTTGGCCCTCAGTACGAGTTGGCCGTGTGCCACGCTGGTTCAAGTGCTGCTGTTAGCCTGTTGTAGGGACTCTACTGTCAGTGCGCCCTTGGCTGTGTGCCACACTGCAGTAGAGATTGCTGTTCATCTGTTGGTTCCACTGCACCACGTCGTGTCCTGGGAGTATTGAGACCAGATGCAACCAGATGTTACCAGATGCTCCTGATTTTTGTTTTATGGTGATGGGATTTTTATTTAATATTATTGTTCTTTTATGATCACCTGTCAAACTTATGTCCGCTCCTTTGTGTTTGTCAGGACTCAGGCTTGCTTTTATCTTCCAGGTCTTGCTGTTCGCTTCAACCCAGAGCGGGGGGGGAATTCTGTAAGGTGGGCTTGGATGCTGCATCTCGGCCCCTTTCCCCTCTCCCCTTTGAAAGGCTGTGTTGGAGGATTGTTTGTTGTCTCACCCCCGGTTTTTTGGTTATTTTTCTCGATTTTATTTACTTTTATTGTTTTATTTTAGTTTCCCCTTTTTTTTGTGTGTTTTCTCTGAGTTTTTTATTTATGATTTAACAATGAGGGCATTTTTATGACCCTTTTTTTCTTTTTAGCTTTTTTTCATTTTAGTTTTTTTAACATTCAATAAAGTTTCAAGGTCTCGTTTTTACTTAGTTTTCATTTTAAGTTGTAGGGGAAGCATTTTTACATACAGTATTTATTCGTTCATTTTAAATTATTGTATTTTATTTTCTTATGATTTCTATTTTTATACTTTTAGTTTAATTTTTGCTCTTTTTTTTGCACAGTTTTAGCTTATTTATTACGAGAATATATTTTGTAAAAGTGTTTGGCCTCTGACGTCACCGGGGCATTGAAAAAGAAACAATAAAAATACGAGTCGAGACGTCAGCGAGTGTGTTTCGCTATCCTTCGAAGCCGAACCACCAGCAGTGTCGCCAATTTTGTTGAACCGAACACAGAGACGATCACGGAAGAATATAAGTTAAGTACTGAGATCCTGATATTCTTTTCATAGGAGCTGGACGTGATCTTTTTAAAAACATTTTTATTGAATGATTTGAACATCCTTTTATTTATTTATTTATTTTTAAAAAGAACTTGGCTGGCTTGTGTTTTCTCTGTTTTATTTGTAACTTTTAACATTTCAATGTAGGAAGTCTGAGTGATCTTTTAGTTTTTAGGTTTCCTGTTTCGGTGTCACCAGACTCGGGTTTTATACTGTCCTTTTTTCTTTTTGGTTTTAAGGGTTTTTAAGCCTTCAGCTCTGACGCCAGACTTGCTGGTTTTGTCTTTGTTTTATGGTAAGGATTTCAGGCCTCCACTCTAGAAGTCTTTTTTTTTTAGTTTTTGCATACGACAGTAAGTAATTTTAGGTGCCTTTAGCACATATTCTTTTACTTTTGTATTTTTCTTAGATTACTTTTTAGTAAGTATTTTACCATATGGTTAGGCTGAACGTCAGAAAGGGGATTCACACTGGAACACCCCCATTAATTATTCAGTTTCCCCCCCCGCTACCACTTAAGGGGGTTGAATTGACAGGGGTTAACCAGGTCTATTTGGCCTGTATCCCCCGCCAGCATCAAGGGGGGGCAGAAATCTAAGAATGCCTTGATGAACTGGGACGGGACCCCTGGGGTTTGACGGATCACACTACAAATATGATAATAATCATAAGAATAATGACAGTAATGATAATAATGATAATGATTATCATCCAGTCCATATATAATGAAATAAAGGAAAAAAAGTAATAAAAACCCCAAAAGAAGAAAAAACGGCAAAATCTAGAGAAACGTTGAAAAAAAAAACCTTTTCGTTTTTTATTGGTAATTATGAGGATTTTAACATTAATTCAGGTAATTGTGATGATTTTCATGATAATTCCTTCATTATATGCAACAATGATAATGACAATAATAATGATAATAATGATGAAATCATAATTATAAGGATAATTTTGATAATTACTGCAATAACGGCAATAATCAATTATATTCCAATAATTTTAAAACTAATAATGACAATAGAAATAATATCATTATCATTGTCATTATAATTAATAATAGTCATTATTATTACTAAAATTATCATTATTGCTATTATCATTATAAAATAGTTATGATGATGAAAATAGCTATAACAATTAGCATAATGATCATTATGACTGCAATAATGATGATACTAATGATGATAATAATATTGATAATGACTATAATGATAATAATCATAAGAATAATGACAGTAATGATAATAATGACGATAATGATTATTATCCAGTCCATTTATAATGAAATAAAGGCCAAAAGTAATAAAATCCCATAAGTAGGAAAAACAACAAAATCGAGAGTATTACAGCCTTTTCAGAGAAACGTCAAAAAAAACCCTTTTCGCTTTTTATTGGTAATTATGAGGATTTTAACATGAATTCAGGTAATTGTGATGATTTTCATAATTCCTTCATTGTATGTAATAATGAAAATTATGATGATAATGACAGTGATAATGACAAAATAATATAATAATGATAAAATCATAATTATAATGATAATTTTAAATTACTGCAATAATAGCAATAATCAACTCTATTCCAAAATTTTCGATATAATGACAATAGAAATAATAATAACATCAATCATTGTCAATTTTAATTATTACTAGTTATTATTTCTAAATTATCATTATTGCTATTATCTTAAAAAATAGTTATGATGATGAAAATAGCTATAATAATTTCATAATAATCATTTTAACTGCAATAATGATGATAATAATTTATGATAAAATTATGATAATGACTATAATGAAATAATCATAAGAATAATGAAGTAATGATAATAATGATGAAATAATTATTATCCAGTCCATTTTAAAAAATGGGAAAAAAAAGCCAAAAAGGCCTTTTGAGAAAAACTTTGAAAAAAACCCTTTTCGGTTTTTATTGGTAATTATGAGGATTTTAACATTAATTCGGGAATTTGATGATTTTCTTTATAAATTTCCCTTTATTATATTTTAAAAGAGGGTAAAAATGATGATAATGACAATGATAATGACAAAATAATGATAATAAGATAAAATCATAATTAAAAATGGTAATTTTTTATAATTACTGCAATTTAGCAATAACCCAAATCTATTCCAAAATTTTCAGAATTAAAAATGACAATAGAAATAATAATAACATCATTATCATTGTCTTTTTAATTATTACTATTGTCAAATTTTTTCTAAAATTATCATTATTGCTATTATCTTATAAAAATATTTTTGATGATGAAAATAGTTTTAATAATTTCATAATAATCATTATAACTGCAATAATGATAAAAATAATGATGATAATCATGATGATAATGACTATAATGATAATAATCATAAGAATAATGAAGTAATGATAATAATAAAGAAATAATTTTATCCAGCCATTTAAAAAATGGGAAAAAAAAAGTTCTCCAAAAGCCTTTTGAGAAAACCTCGAAAAAAACCCCTTTTCCTTTTTTTTGGTAATTATGAGGATTTTAACATTAATTCAGGGAATTTAAAGATTTTCATGAATTCCTTCATTATATGCAAAAAGATGATAATTTTAAAGAAAAAAGGGTAATGACAATGATAATGACAATAATAATGATAATTAAAGATAAAAACATAATTATAATGATTAAATTTTTATAATTACGCAATTTAGCAATAACCCAAATCTATTCCAATAAATTTTTAGACTAATAATGACAATAGAAAAAAAATAAAACATTATCATTGTCTTTTTAATTATTACTATTGTCATTATTATTTCTAAAATTATCATTATTGCTATTATCATTATAAAAATATTTTTGATGATGAAAATAGTTATAATAAATTAGCATAATAATCATTATAACTGGAATAATGATGATAATAATGATGATAATCATGATGATAATAACTATAATGATAATAATTATAAGAATAATGACAGTAATGATAATAATGATGATAATAATTATTATCCAGTCCATTTATAATAAAATAAAGGCCAAAAGTAATAAATCCCAGAAGTCGAAAAAACGGCAAAAACTAGCGTATTACAGCCTTCTGTGAGAAACGTCGAAAAAAAAACCTTTTCGCTTTTTATTGGTAATTATTAGGTTTTTAACATTAATTCAGGTAATTGTGATGATTTTTCATGATAATTCCTTCTTTACATGCAATAATGATGATAATTATGATGATAATGACAATGATAATGACAATAATAATGATAATAATGATAAAATCATAATTATAATGGTAATTTTGATAATTACTGCAATAATAGCAATAATCAACTCTATTCCAATCATTTTCAGACTAATAATGACAATAGAAATAATAATAACGTCATTATCATTGTCATTATTATTATTACTATTGTCATTATTATTTCTAAAATTATCATTATTGCCATTATCATTATAAAAATAGTTATGATGATGAAAATAGCTATAATAATTAGCATAATAATCATTATAACTGCATAATGATGATAATAATGATGATAATCATGATGATAATGACTATAATGATAATAATCATAAGAATAATGACAATAATGATAATAATGATGATAATGATTATTATCCAGTCAATTTATAATGAAATAAAGGCCAAAAGTAATAAAATCCCAGAAGTCGAGAAAACCGGCAAAATCTAGCGTATTACAGCGTTTTGAGACAAACGTTGAAAAAAAAACGTTTTCGCTTTTTATTGGTAATTATGAGGATTTTAACATTAATTCAGGTAATTGTGATGATTTTCATGATAATTCCTTCATTATATGAAATAATGATAATTATGATGATAATGACAATGATAATGACAATAATAATTATAATAATGATAAAATCATAATTATAATGATAATTTTAATAATTACTGCAACAATAGCAATAATTAACTCTATTCCAATAATTTTCAGACTAATAATGACAATAGAAATGATAATTACATCATTATCATTGCCATTATAAGTATTACTATTGTCATTATTATTTCTAAAATTATCCTTATTGCTATTATTATTACAAAAATAGTTGTGATGATGAAAATAGCTGTAATAATTAGCATAATAATCATTATAACTGCAATAATGATGATAATGATGATAATCATGATGATAATGACTATAATGATAATAAGCATAAAAATAATGACAATAATGATAAAAATAGCAATAATCAACTCTATTCCAATAATTTCCAGACTAATAATGACAAAAGAAATAATAGTATCATTATCATTGTTATTATAAGTATTACTATTGTCATTATTATTTCTAAAACTATCATTATTGCTATTATCATTATAAAAACAGTTGTGATGATGAAAATAGCTGTAATAATTAGCATAATAATCATTATAACTTCAATAATGGTGATAATGATGATGATAATCATGATGATAATGGCTATAATGATAATCATAAGAATAATGACAGTAATGATAGTGATAAGAATTATTATCCAGTCCATTTATAATGAAATAAAAGCCAAAAGTAATAAAATCCCATAAGTAAAAAAAAAAAACAGCAAAATCTAGCGTATTACAGCTTTTTGAGAGAAAAATCGATAAAACCCTTTCCGGTTCTTTTGGGTAATTATGAGGATTTTAACATTAATTCAGGAAATTATGATGATTTTCATGGTAATTCCCTCATTATATGCAATAATGAATATAATCATGATAATGACAATGATAATGACAATAATAATGATAAAATCATAATTAGAATCATAATTCTTATAATTACTCCAATAATCATTTCTATTTCAATAATTTTCAGACTAATAATGACAATAGAAATTATAATATCATTATCATTGTCATTATAATTATTACTATTGTCATTATTATTTCTAAGATTATCATTATTGCTATTATCATTATAAAAATAGTTATGATGATGAAAATAGCTATACTAATTAGCATAATAATCATTATAACTGCAATAAAGATGATAATAATGATGATTATGACTATAATGATAATAATCATAAGAATAAGGACAGTAATGATAATAATGATGATAATAATTCTTATCCAGTCCATTTATAATGAAATCAAGGCCAAAAGTAATAAAATTCGAAAAGAAGAAAAAACGGCAAAATCGAGCGTATTACAGCCTTTTCAGAGAAACGTGGTAATTATGAGTATTTTAACATTAATTCAGGTAATTGTGATGATTTTCATGATAATTCCGTCATTATATGCAATAATGATGATAATTATGATCATAATGACAATGATAATGATAATTTTGATAATTACTGCAATAGTAGCAATAATCAACTGTATTCCAATAATTTTCAGACTAATAATGACAACAGAAATAATAATATCATTATCATTGTCATTATAATTATTACTATTGTCATTATTATTTCTAAAATTATCATTATTGCTATTATCATTATTTAAATAGTTATGATGATGAAAATAGCTATAATAAGTAGCATAATAATCATCAGGATTTCAATAATGATGATAATCATGATGGTAATGACTATAATGATGATAATCATGATGGTAATGACTATAATGATGATAATCATAAGAATAATGACAGTAATGCTAATAATGATGATGATAATAATTATTATCCAGTCAATTTATAATGAAATAAAGGCCAACAGTAATAAAATCCCAAAAGAAGAAAAAACGGCAAAATCTAGCTTATTACAGCCTTTTGAGAGAAACATCGAAATTTTTTTTTCGCTTTTTATTAGTAATTATGAGGAATTTAAAATTAATTCAGGTAATTGTGATGGTTTTCATGACAATTCCTTCATTATATATGATAATGATGATAATTGTGATGATAATGACAATAATGATGATAATAATGATAAAATAATAATTTAATGATAATTTTGATAATTACTGCAATAAAGCAATAATCAACTCTATTCCAATAATTTTCAGACTAATAATGACTATGGAATTAATAATAACATCATTATCGTTGTCATTATAATTATTACTATTGTCATTATTATTTCTAAAATTATCATTATTGCTATTATCAATATAAAAATACTTATGATAATGAAAATAGCTTTAATAATTTGCATAATAATCATTATAACTGCAATAATGATGATAATAATGATGATAATCATGATGATAATGAGTATAATGATAATAATCATAAGAATAATGACAGTAATGATGATAATGATGATAATAATTATTATCCAGTCCATTTATAATGAAATCAAGACCAAAAGTAATAAAATCCCATTATCCGAAAAAAAACGGTAAATCTAGCGTATTACGTCGAAAAAAAAAACCTTTTCGCTTTTTATTGGTAATTATGAGGATTTTAACATTAATTCAGGTAATTTTGATGATTTTCAAGATAATTCCTTTATTATATGCAATAATGATGATAATGACAATGATAATGACAATGATAATGATAATAATAAGGATAATAATGATAAAATCATAATTATAAGGATAATTTTGATAATTACTGCAATAATAACAATAATCAACTCTATTCCAAAAAAATTCAGACTAATAATGACAATAGAAATAATAATAACATCATTATCATTGTCATTATAATTATCATTATTATCATTATTATTTCTAAAATTATCATTATTGCTATTACCATTATGAAAATAGTTATAATGATAATAATGATAAAGCCATAATTGTAATTATAATCTTGATAATTACTGCAATAATAGCAATAATTAACTCTATTCCAATAATTTCCATACTAATAATGGCAATAGAAATAATAATAACATCCTTATCATTGTCATTATAATTATTATTATTGTCATTTTTATTTCTAAGATCATTATTATGTCTATTTTCATTATATAGATAGTTATAATGATAAAAATAGCAATAATAATTAGCATAATAATTGTTATAATTGCAATAAATGATGATAAAAGTAATGATAATCATGATGATAATGACTATGATGAAAAAAAATCATAAAAATGATGACAGTAATGATAATATTGATGATAATAGTTATCATTCAGTTCATTTATAATGAAATAAAGGCCAAAAGTAATCAAATCCCAAAAATCGAAAAAACGGCAAAAACTAGCATATTACAGCCTTTTGAGAGAAACGTCGAAAAAAAAACCTTTTCGCTTTTTAATGGTAACTATGAGGATTTTAACCTTAATTAAGGTAATTATGATGATTTCCATGATGATTCCTTTATTATTGAGAATAATGATGATAATTATTATGATAATTATGATGATAATGACAATAATAATGAAAATAATGATAAAGTCATAATTATAATGATAATCTTGATAATTTCTGAAATAATAGCAATAATTAACTCTATTCCAATAATTTCCATACTAATAACGACAATAGAAATAATAACAACTAAATGATTGTTATTATAATAATTATTATTGTCATTATTATTTCTAAGATCATCATTATTGCTATCATCATTATACAAATAGTTATAATGATAAAGACAGCAATAATAATTAGCATAATAATTATTATAACTGCAATAATGATGATAATAATTATTATAACTGCAATAATGATGATAATAATAATGATAATCATGATGATAATGACTATATGATAATAATCATAAAAATGATGACAGTAATGATAATAAAGATGATAATGATTATCATTCAGTTCATTTATAATGAAATAAAGGCCAGAAGTAATAAAATCCCAAAAGTCGAAAAAACGGCAAAATCTAGCGTATTACAGCCTTTTGAGAGTAACCTCGAAAAAAATGGTTTTTAATGGTAATTATGAAGATTTTAACATTAATTCAGGTAATTATGAGGATTTTAACATTAATTCAGGTAATTATGAGGATTTTAACATTAATTCAGGTAATTATGATAATTTCCATGATTATTCCTTTATTATTGATAACAATGATGATAATTATGATGATAATGAATGTGATAATGACAATAATAATGATAAAGTCATAATTATAATTAAAATCTTGATAATTACTGCAATAATAGCAATAACTAACTCTATTCCAACAATTTCCATACTAATAATGGCAATAGAAATAATAATAACATCATCATCATTGTCATTATAATGATTATTATTGTCATTATTATTTCTAAGATCATTATTGATATTATCATTATATAAATAGTTATATAGATAAAAATAGCAATAATTTTTAGAAAAATAATTATTATAACTGCAATAATGATGATACTAATAATGATAATCATGATGATAATGACTATAATGATAATAATCATAAAAATGATGACAGTAATGATAATAATGATGATAATCATTATCATTCAGATCATTTATAATGAAATAAATGCCAAAAGTAATAAATTCTCAAAAGTCGAAAAAAAGACAAAATCTATCGTATTACCCTTTTGAGACAAACGTCGAAAAAAAAACCTTTTTGCTTTTTAATGATTATTGTAATTATTATTATTGTCATTATTATTTCTAAGATCATCATTATTGCTATTATCATTATATAAATAGTTATAATGATAAAAATGGCAATAATATTTAGCATAATAATTATTATAACTGCAATAATGATGATAATCATGATGATGATGACTATAATGATAATGATCATAAAAATGATGACAGTAATGATAATAAGGATGATAATAATTATCATTCAGTCCATTTATAATGAAATAAAGGCCAGAGGTAATAAATCCAAAAAGTCGAAAAAAGGGAAAAATATAGCACAGCCTTTTGAGAGAAACGTCGAAAGAAAAAACCTTTTTGCTTTTTAATGGTAATTATGAGGATTTTAACATTAAATCAGATAATTATGATGATTTCCATGATTATTCCTTTATTATTGATAACAATGATGATAATTATGATGATAATGAGATTGATAATGACAATGATAATGACAATGATAATGACAATGATAATGATAATGATAATGATAATAATGATCAAGTTACAATTATAATGATAATCTTCATAATTACCGCAATAATAGCAATAATTAACTCTATTCCAACAATTTCCATACTATCATTATAATTGTGACTTTAACATTATTATCATTATTATTGTCGTTATCATTGTCATTATCATTATAATTTTCATCAATATTGTCAATGATAAAGGAATCATCATGGAAATCATCATAATTACCTGAATTAATGTCAAGATCCTCATAATTACCATTAAAAAGCGAAAAGTTTTTTTTCGACGTTTCTCTCAAAAGGCAGTAATACGCTAGATTTTGCGGTTTTTTCGACTTATCGGATTTGATTACTTCTGGCCTTTATTTCATTGTAAATGGACTGAATGATAATTATTATCATCATTACTATCATTATTGTCATCATTTTATGATTATCATTATAATCATTATCATCATTATTATCATTTCTGTCATCATTTTATGATTATTTTCATTATAGTCATGATTATCATTATTATCATCATTATTACAGTTATAATAATTATTATGTTAATTATTATTGCTATATTTATCATTATAACTATTTATATAATGATAATAGTAATAATGATGATCTTAGAAATAATAATGACAATAATAATAATTATAATGACAATGATAATGATTATTTCTATTGCCATTATTAGTATGGATATTATTGGAATAGAGTTAATTATTGCTATTATTGCAGTAATTATCAAGATTATCATTATAATTATGACTTTATCATTATTATCATCATTATTGTCATAATAATAGTTGGTGGGTGCTTCATGCGCAGGGTGGTGTTAAGCGATGGTGTGGTAGCCTAGATAGTGTTTAGTGCTTGCATGCCTTCTCGCTTGCAGCTGCCACCGCTGGCTAGCCTTGTGCGAAAAAGGGAGCAGCGCTGCATAAGTCTCCCCTGCCAGTTCATAGCCTCTCCATCATCGAGACTTCTGCAGTGCCTCCTCGTGGCCACCTATGGAAACTGGAACCTTGCGGTCCCAGGCTGAACTGTAGGGGATCTCGGAGGAGCAGGAGGCCCCAGAGGGTCATGGCCCACCGTCGTGTGGACACGCCCTGGCCCTGTACTAACTCCTGCCCCTAAGTCCCCTGGGGTCAATGGGAGGCTCGGGGGAGGTGGACCTTGCCAGTTCTCCTGCCCCAAGGGAATAAGCCACTAGCAGCGTCACACTTAATTGGAAATGCTGGGGGAGGGGTAATGTCCCTCCTACCCAGCGAGAGAGGAGGGCTGTGGGCCCCGTTGGGAGGGTGACTGCTGGGGCGCGGAATAGGAACGGGAGGTCCTCGTCCTGCCTGCGTCCTGGCAGCCGCTAGCCCAATATGAAGCTTGTGGGACATGTGGGTGGATGAAGGGTCCCGCAGCCTGCCGCCTTCTATGTGGGACAGTGTCGGCGGGGGTGGCGTCCACCCGGAGCGACTGCCCGAGGGTTAACCTCAGGCGGGAAGTCAAGGTGGGGGCTTGGAACGTCTCTGGGTACACTTCAAAACTCCCAAGCGGCTCAATAACCACACTAGGGTGTTTCATCTGGACAGGCTGAAGGAGAGGGAGTGTGCTCGGGGGTTTGCTGAGACAATCTCTGATCGGTTCACAGCGCTTGACAATCTGACGGACCCTGTACTTCTGAGGGACACCTTCAAGTGTGAAACGCTTGATGCAGCCCAAGAATCGATTGGAGAACGGCCGAGAGCAAGACAGAATTCAATCTCTCAGGAGACACTGGAAGCCACTGATGCTTGCCGTGTGGCTCGTCTGGCAGGGGATCGGGATTTGCACCATTCTCAGGTGCACAGAACTCGGTCTCCGTTAAGAAGGGACAAGGAACAGTTTATTAGGAATCTTACTGAGGAGGTTGAAGGCCATTTCTTAGTAAATGACCATCGTCCTGCATACCAAGCCCTGAGAAAACTGAACTCCAAGCCCTCTTCACAGGTGACTGCAGTTCGCTTAGTGGGTGGCCAGATTGTCTCAGATCCTGTTGCGGTGAGGGTGCGTTGGGCTGAATACTTTGAGCAGTTGTATCAGGTTGACCCTCCAACAGATAATAACAATAAGACAAACGATGATGAAAATAATTTGAAATAATAATTATAGTAGAAATGATCATAATATCGCTATTATTGTTATTATAATTATTACTGTTGTTGTTATTATTTCTAAAATTATCCTTTTTGTTATTATCTTTATAGAAATTGTTATAATGAGAAAAATGACGTTAAGAATTAAGATAATAGCCCTTATAATGATTATGTTAAGGGTAATTATGGCGATAATTACTATAATGATGATAATGATGATGTTAATGCTATTAATGATAATAATGATGATGATAATAATCATAAAGCCCATCCATAATGAAAAAGGTTAAAAGTATAAAAAAAAACAAAGTCGAAAAAACGGCGAAATCTAGCGATATATAGCCTTATGAGAATATGTTCGAAAAAAAAAAAACCTTTTCGAGTTTATGGGATGATTATGATGATTTCTACAATAATTCGGCTAATTATGATTTTCATAATAATCTCATTAAGAATGACGATAATAATGATAATTATGAAATTAATTAGGATAATTAATAATACCAATTATCAAAATTCTATAATGATTTTCATGATAATAACAATAAGACTAACGATGATGATAATAAATAGAAGTAATAATGATACTAGAAATAATCATAATATCGCTATTATTGTTATTATAATTATTACTGTTGTCGTTATTATTTCTAAAATTATCATTATTGTTATTATCATTATTGAAATAGTTATAATGAGGAAAATGACATTAATAATTAAGATGATAGCTCTTATAATGATTATATTAAGGGTAATTATGGCGATAATTACTATGATGATGATAATGATGTTAATGCTATTAATGATAATAATGATGATAATAATCATAAAGCCCATCCATAATGAAAAAAGGCTAAAAGTATAAAACTCCCTGAAGTCGAAAAACGGCGAAATATAGCGATATATAGCCTTTTGAGAATATGGTCGAAAAAGTACCCTTTTCGAGTTTATGGGATGATTATGATGATTTCTGCAATAATTCGGCTAATTATGATGATTTTCATGATAATCCCATTAATAATGACGATAATAATGATAATTATGACATTAATTAGGATAATTATAATAAAATGATAATTATAATGATAATTTGCGTAATTAAGGCAATAATAGTAATCATCAACAATACTCTCATGATTTTCATGATAATAACAATAAGACTAACTATGATGATAATAATTAGAATTAATAATGATAGTAGAAAGTCGAGTTCATGGGATGATTATGATGATTTCTGCAATAATTCGGTTAATTATGATGATTTTCATGATAATCCCATTAATTATGACGAAGGATTAAGATGATTTCTGCAATAATTCGGCTAATCATGATGATTTTCATGATGATCCCATTAATAATGACAATAATAATGATAATTATGACATTAATTAGGATAATCATAATAAAATGATAATTATAATGACAATTTGCTTAATTAAGGCAATAATATCAATCATCAACAATACTCTAATGATTTTCAGGATAATAACAATAAGATGATGATAATAAATAGAAATAATAATGATAGTAGAAATAATCATAATATCGCTATTATTGTTATTATAATTATTACTGTTGTTGTTATTAATTCTAAAATTATCATTATTGTTATTATCTTCATAGAAATAGTTATAATGAGGAAAATGACATTATAAATTAAGATAATGGCTCTTAAAATGATTACATTAATGGTAATTATGGCGATAATTACTATAATGATGATGATGATGATGTTACTGCTATTAATGATAAAATTGATGATGATAATAATCATAAAGCCCATCCATAATGAAAAAAGGTTAAAAGTATAAAAAAAAAACAAATTCGAAAAAACGGTGATATCTAGCGATATATAGCTTTATGAGAATATGGTCGAGTTTATGGGATGATTATGATGATTTCTGCAATAATTCGGCTAATTATGATGATTTTCATAATTATCCCATTAATAATGACGATAATAATGATAATTATGACATTATTTAGGATGATTTATAGTAGCAATCATCAAGCCTTTTGAGAATATGGTCGAAAAAACCCTTTTGGAGTTTATGGGATGATTATGATGATTTCTACAATAATTCGGCTAATTATGATGATTTTCATAATAATCTCATTAAGAATGACGATAATAATGATAATTATGACATTAATTAGGATAATTAATAATAGCAATTATCAAAATTCTCTAATGATTTTCATGATAATAACAATAAGACCAAAGATGATGATAATAATTAGAAACAATAATGATAGAAATAATCATAATATCGCTACTATTGTTATTATAATTATTACTGTTGTTGTTATTATTTCTAAAATTATCATTATTGTTATTATCATTATAGAATAGTTATGAGGAAAATGATATTAATAATTAAGACAATAGCTCTTATAATGATTATATTAAGGGTATTTATGGCGATAATTACTATGATGATGATAATGATGATGTTAATGCTATGAATGATAATAATGATGATGATAATAATCATAAAGCCCATCCATAATGAAAAAAAGGCTAAAAAGTATAGGACCCCCAAAGTCGAAAAAAACGGCGAAATCTAGCAATATATAGCCTAATGAGGATATGGTCGGAAAAAAACCCTTTTCGAGTTTATGGGATGATTATGATTTCTGCAATAATTCGCTAATTATGATGATTTTCATGATAATCCCATTAATAATGACGATAATAATGATAATTATGACATTAATTAGGATAATTATAAAATGATAATTATAATGATAATTTGCGTAATTAAGGCAATAATAGCAATCATCAACAATACTCTAATTATTTTTATGATAATAACAATAAGACTAACGATGATGATAATAATTAGAAATAATAATGATAGTAGAAATAATCATAATATCACTATTATTATTATTATAATTATTACTGTTGTTATTATTTCTAAAATTATCATTATCATTATTATCATCATAGAAATAGTTACAATGAGGAAATTAACATTAATAATTAAGATAATAGCTCTTATAATGATTATATTAAGAGTAATTATGGTGATAATTACTATAATGATGATAATGGTGATGTTAATGCTATTAATGATAATAATGATAATAATAATAATCATAAAACCGATCCGTAATGAAAAAAGGCTAAAGGTATAAAAAAAAACCAATGTCGAAGAAACGGCGAAATCTAGCGATATATAGCCTTATGAGAATATAGTTGAAAGACCCCCCTTTTCGAGTTTATGGAATGATTATGATGATTTCTTCAATAATTCGGCTAATTATGATGATTTTCATGATAATCCCATTAATAATGAAGATAATAATGATATTTATGACATTAATTAGGATAATTATGACATAATTTAGGATAATTATAATAAAATGATAATTATAATGATAATTTGCGTAATTAAGGCAATAATAGCAATCATCAACAATACTCTAACGATTTTCATGATAATATCAAAAAGACTAACGATGATGATAATAATTAGAAACAATAATGATAGTAGAAATAATCATAATATCGCTATTATTGTTATTATAATTATTATTGTTGTTATTATTTCTAAAATTATCAGTATTGTTATCATTAAAGAAATAGTTATAATGAGGAAAATGACATTAATAATTAAGATAATAGCTCTTATAATGATTATATTAAGGGTAATTATGGCGATAATTACTATAATGATGATGATGTTAATGCTATTAATGATAATAATGATGATAATAATCATAAAGCCCATCCATAATGAAAAAAGGCTAAAAGTATAAAAAAAAAACAAAGTCGAAAAACGGCGAAATCTAGCGATATATAGCCTTATGAGAATATGGTCGAACCCCCCCCCCCCTTTTTCGAGTATATGGGATGATTATGATGATGTCTGCAATAACTCGGCTAATTTATATGATTTTCATGATATTCCAAATAATAATGACGATAATAATGATAATTATGACATTAATTAGGATAATTATAACATTAATTAGGATAATTATAACATTAATTAGGATAATTATAACATTAATTAGGATAATTTTCATGATATTCCCATTATTAATGACGATAATAATGATAATTATGACATTAATTAGGATAATTATGACATTAATTAGGATAATTATAATAAAATGATAAGTATAATGATAATTTGCGTAATTAAGGCAATAATAGCAATCATCAACAATACTCTAATGATATTCATGATAATAACAATAAGACTAACGATAATGATAATAATTAGAAATAATAATGATAGTATAAATAATCATAATATCACTATTATTGTTATTATAATTATTCCTGTTGTTGTTATTGTTTCTAAAATTATAATTATTCTTATTATCATTATGTAAATAGTTATAATGAGAAAAATGACATTAATAATTAAGATAATGGCTCTTATAATGATTATATTTGGGGTAATTATGGCGATAATTACTATAGTGATGATGTTATTGCTATTGATGATAATAATGATGATGATAATAATCATAAAGCCCATCCATAATGAAAAAAAAGCAAAAGTATAAAACCCCCCAATGTCGAAAAAACGGCGAAATCTAGCGATATATATAGCCATATGAGAATATGGTCGAAAAACCCCCCTTTTCGAGTTTATGGTATGATTATGATGATTTCTGCAATAATTCGGCTAATTATGATGATTTTTATGATAATACCATTAATAATGACCATAATAATGATAATTATGAAATTAATTAGGATAAGTATGACATCAGATAGGATAATTATAACATTAATTAGGAAAATTATAATAAAATGATAATTATAATGATAATTTGCGTAATTAAGGCAATAATAGCAATCATCAACAATACTCTATTTTCATGATAAAAACAATAAGACTAACGATAGTAATAATAATAATAGTGATAATACCTCTTATAATTATATTAAGGGTAATTATGATGAAAATGATGTTAATGCTATTAATGATAATAATGATGATAATAATCATAAAACCCATCCATAATGAAAAAAGCCTAAAAGTATAAAAAAAAAGTAGAAAAAACGGCGAAATCTACCGATATATAGCCTTTTGAGAATATGGTCGAAAAACCCGCTTTTCGAGTTTATGGGATGATTATGATGATTTCTGCAATAACTCGGCTAATTATGACGATAATAATGATAATTATGATGATAATAACAATTATAATGATAATGATGATAAATTCATAATTATAATGATAATCTTGAGAAATACTGCAATAATAGCAATAATTAACTCTATTCCAAAAAGTACCATACTAATAATGGCAATAGAAATAATAATAACATCATTATCATTGTCATTATAATTATTATTATTGTCATTATTATTTCTAAGATCATCATTATTGCTATTGTCATTATATAAATAGTTATAATGATAAAAAAGAAATAACAATTATTATAACTACATTAATGGTAATAATAATAATGATAATCATGATGATAAAGACTATAATGAAAAAAATCATAAAAATGATTACAGTAATGGTAATAGTGATAATTATCATTCAGTCCATTTATAATGAAATAAAGGCCAGAAGTAATCAAATCCCAGAAGTCGAAAAAACGGTAAAATCTAGCGGATTACAGCCTAATGAGAGAAACGTCGAAAAAAAACCCTTTTCGCTTTTTAATGGTAATTATGAGGATTTTAACATTAATTCAGGTAGTTATGAGGATTTTAACATTAATTCAGGTAATTATGAGGATTTCCATGATTATTCCTTTATTATTGACAATAATGATGAAAATTATGATGATAATGACAATGATAATGACAATAATAATGATAATAATGATAAAGTCATAATTATAATGACAATCTTGATAATTACTGCAATAATAGCAATAGTTAACTCTATTCCTATAATTTCCATACTAATAATGGCAATAGATATAATAATAACATCATTATCATTGTCATTATAATGATTATTATTGTCATTATTATTTCTAAGATCATTATTGCTATTATCATTATATAGATAGTTATGTTATGATAAAATAGCAATAATATTTAGCATAATAATTATTATAACTGCAATAATGATGATAATAATAATGATAATCATGATGATAATGACTATAATGATAATAATCATAAAGATGATGACAGTATTGATAATAATGATAATAATAATTATCATTCAGTCCATTTATGATGAAATAAAGGCCAGAAGTAATAAAATCCCAAAAAGACGAAAAAAACCAGCAAAATCTAACGTAATACAGCCTTTGAGAGAAACGTCGAAAAAATGGTAATTATGAGGATTTTAACATTAATTCGGGTATTTATGATGATTTCCATGATGATTCCTTTATTATTGACAATAATGATAATTATGATGATAATGACAATAAAAATGACAATAATAATGATAATAACAATGAAAATGACAATAATAATGATAATAATGATAAAGTCATAATTATAATGATAATCTTGATAATTACTGCACTAATAGCAATAATTAACTCTATTCCAATAATTTCCATACTAATAATGGTAAAAGAAAGAATAACATTATCATTATCATTATAATTATTGTTATTTTCACTATTATTTCTAAGATCATCATTATTGCGATTATCATTATATAAATAGTTATAATGATAAAAATAGCAATAATAATTAGCATGATAATTATTATAACTGCAATAATGATGATAATAATAATGATAATCATGATGATGATGACTATAATGATAAAAATCATAAAAATCATGACATTAATGATAATAATGATAATAATTATCATTCAGTCCATTTATAATGAAATAAAGGCCAAAAGTAACAAAATCCCAAAAGTAGAAAAAACGGCAAAATCTAGCGTATTACTGTCTTTTGAGAGAAACGTCGCAAAAACCTTTTCGCTTTTTAATGGCAATTATGAGGATTTTAACATTAATTCAGGTAATTATGGTGATTTCCATTATGATTCCTTTAATTGAAAATAATGATGCTAATTATGATGATAATGACAATAATAATGATAAAGTCATAATCATAATGATAATCTTGAGAATTACTGCAATAATAGCAATAATTAACTCTATTCCAATAATTTCCATACTAATAATGGCAATAGAAATAATAACATTATCATTGTCATTATAATTATTATAATTGTCATTATTATTTCTTAGGATCATCATTATTGCTATTATCATTATATAAATAGTTGTAATAATAAAAATAGCAATAATAATTAGCATAATAATTATTACAACTGCAATAATAATGATAATAATGATAATCATGATGTTAATGACTCTAATGATAATCATAAAAATGATGACAGTAATGATAATAATGATGATAATAATTATCATTTAGTCCATTTATAATGAAACCTCGGAAAATAAAAACCCTTTTCTCTTTTTAATGGTAATTATGAGGATTGTAACATTAATTCAGGTAATTATGATGATTTCCATGATGATTCCTTTATTATTGACAATAATGATGGTAATCCTGATGATAATAACAATGATAATGACAATAATAATGATAATAATGATAAAGTAATAATTTTAATGATAATCTTGAGAATTTCTGCAATAATACTAATGATTAACTCTATTCCAATAATTTCCATACTAATAATGGCAATAGAAATAATAATATCATTATCATTGTCATTATTATTATTATTGTCATTATTATTTCTAAGATCATCATTATTGCTATTATCATTATATAAATAGTTATAATGATGAAAATAGCAATAACAATTAGCATAATAACTATTATAATTGCAATAATGACAATAATACTATCATAATTATTGCATATGATAATGACTATAATAATAATAATCATAAAATTTATGACAGTAATGATAATAATATTGATAATAATTATCATTCAGTCCATTTATAATGAAATAGAGGCCAGAAGTAATACATTCCCAGAAGTCGAAAAATGCGGCAAAATCTAGCGTATTACATCCTTTTGAGAGAAACGTCGAAAAAAACCTTTTTCGCTTTTTAATGGTAATTATGATGATTTTAACATGAATCAGGTAATTATGAGGATTTTAAAATTAATTCAGGTAATTATGATGATTCCATGATTATTCCTTTATTATTGACAATAATGATGATAATTATGATGATAATGACAATGATAATGACAATAATAATGATAATAATGATAAAGTTATAATTACAATGATAATCTTCATAATTACTGCAAGAATAGGAATAATGAACTCTATTCAAATAATTTCCATACTAATAATGGCAATAGAGATAATAATAACATCATTATCATTGTCAATGTAATGATTATTATTTTTATTATTATTTCTAAGATCATTATTGCTATTATCATTATATAAATAGTTATAATGATAAAAATATCAATAATAATTAGCATAATAATTTTTATAACTGCAATAATGATGGTCATGATGATAATAACTATAATGATAATAATCATAAAATTTATGACAGTAATGATAATAATATTGATAATAATTATCATTCAGTCCATTTATAATGAAATAGAGGCCAGAAGTAATACATTCCCAGAAGTCGAAAAATACGGCAAAATCTAGCGTATTACATCCTTTTGAGAGAAACGTCGAAAAAAACCTTTTTCGCTTTTTAATGGTAATTATGATGATTTTAACATGAATCAGGTAATTATGAGGATTTTAAAATTAATTCAGGTAATTATGATGATTTCCATGATTATTTCTTTATTATTGACAATAATGATGATAATTATGATGATAATGACAATGATAATGACAATAATAATGATAATAATGATAAAGTTATAATTACAATGATAATCTTCATAATTCCTGCAATAATAGGAATAATTAACTCTATTCAAATAATTTCCATACTAATAATGGCAATAGAAATAATAATAACATCATTATCATTGTCAATGTAATGATTATTATTTTCATTATTATTTCTAAGATCATTATTGCTATTATCATTATATAAATAGTTATAATGATAAAAATATCAATAATAATTAGCATAATAATTTTTATAACTGCAATAATGATGGTCATGATGATAATGACTATAATGATAATAATCATAAACATGATGACAGTAATGTTAATAATGATAATAATTATCATTCAGTCCATTTATAATGAAATATAGGCAAGAAGTAATAAAGTCGAAGTCGAAAAAACAGTAAAATCTAGCGTATTACAGCCTTTTGAGAGAAGCGTAGAAAAAAAGCCTTTTCGTTTTTAATGGTTATTATGAGGATTTTAACATTAATTCAGGTAATTATGAGGATTTCCATGATTCCTTTATTATTAACAATAATGATGATAATTATGATAATAATGACACTAATAATGATGTTAATTATAGAGTCATAATTATAATGACAATCTTGATAATTACTGCAATAATAGCAATAATTAACTCTATTCCAATAATTTCCATACTAATAATGGCAATAGAAATGATAATAACATCGTTATCATTGTCATTATAATTATTATTATTGTCATTATTATTTCTAAGATCATCATTATTGCTATCATCATTATATAAATAGTCATAATGATAAAAATGGCAATAATAATTAGCATAATAATTATCTGCAATAATGATGTTGATACTAATGATAATCATGATGATAATGACTATAATGATTATAATCATAGAAATTATGACATTAATGATAATATTTTTAAAATGATTATCATTTAGTCCATATAATGAAATAAAGGCCAGAGGTAATAAAATCCCAAAAGTCGAAAAAACGGCAAAATCTAGCGTATTACAGCCTTTTGAGAAAAACGTCGAAAAAAATCCTTATCCCTTTTTAAGGGTAATTATGAGGATTTTAACATTAATTCAGGTAATTATGATGATTTCCCTGATGAATCCTTTATTATTGACAATAATGATAATGATGATAATGACAATGATATTGACAATAATAATGATAATAATGATAAAGTCATATTTATAATGATAATCTTGATAATTACTGCAATAATAGCAATAATTAACATTATTCCAATAATTTCCATACTAATAATGGCAATAGAAATAATAGTAACATCATTATCATTGTCATTATAATTATTATTATTGTCATTATCATTTCTAAGATCATCATTATTGCTATTATCATTATATAAATAGTTATAATGATAAAAATAGCAATAATAATTAGCATAATAGTAATTATAACTGCAATAATGATGATAATAATAATGATAATCATAATGATACTGACTATAATGATAATAATCATAAAAATGATGACAGTAATGATAATAATGATGATAATAATTATCATTCAGTCCATTTATAATGAAATAAATGCCAGAAGCAATCAAATCCCAATAGTCGAAAAATCGGCAAAATCTTGGTTATTACAGCTTTTTCAGAGAAACGTCGATATGGTAATTATGAGGATTTTAACATTAATTCAGGTAATTATGATGATTTCCATGATGATTCCTTTATTATTGACAATAATGACAATTATGATGATAATAACAATGATAATGACAATTTTAATGATAATGATAAAGTCATAATTATAATGATAATCTTGATAATTACTGCAATGATAGCAATAATTAACTCTATTCCAATAATTTCCATACTAATAATGGCATTAGAAATAATAATAACATGATTATCATTGTCATTATAATTATTATTATTGTCATCATTATTTCTAAAATCATCATTATTGCTATTATCATTATATTAATAGTTATAAGGATAAAAATAGCAATAATGATTAGCATACTAATTATTATAACTGCAATAATGATAATAATAATGATAATCATGATGATAATGACTATAATGATATTAATCATAAAATGAAGACAGTAATGATAATAGTGATGATAATAATAATCATTCAGTCCATTTATAATGAAATAAAGGGTACAAGTAATAAAATCCAAAAAGTCGAAAAAAACGGCAAAATCAAGCGTATGGCAGCCTTTTGAGAGAAACCGAAAAAAAACCCTTTTCGCTTTTTAATGGTAATCATGAGGATTTTAACATTAATTCAGGTAATTATGATGATTTCCATGACGATTCCTTTATTATTGACATTGATAATTATGATTCTAATGACAATGATTATGACAATAATAATGATAATAATGATAAAGTCATAATTATAATGATAATCTTGATAATTACTGCAATAATAGCAATAATTAACTCTATTCCAATAATTTCCATACTAATAATGACAATAGAAATAATAATAACATCATTATATTTGTCATTATAATTATTATTGTCATTATTATTTCTAAGATCATCATTATTGCTATTATCATTATAGAAATAGCAATAATAATTAGCATAATAATTATTATAATTGCCATAATGATGATAATAATAATGGTAATCATGATAACTATAATGATAATAATCATAAAAATGATGACAGTAATAATAATGATGATGAAAATAATTATCAATTAGTCCATTTATAAAGAAATAAAGGCTAGAAGTAATAAAATCCCAAAAGTCGAAAAAACGGCAAAATCAAGCGTATTACAGCCTTTTTAGAGAAACGTCGAAAAAACTCTTCGATTTTTAATGGTAATTATGAGGATTTTAAATTTAATTCAGGTAATTATGAGGATTTTAACATTAATTCAGGTAATCATGATGATTTCCATGATTATTCCTTTATTATTAACAATAATGATTATAATTATGATGATAATGACAATTGTAATGACAATAATAATGATAAAGTTATAATTGAAATGATAATCTTGATAATTACTGCAATAATAGCGATAATTAACTTTATTCCAATAATTTCCATACTAATAATGGCAATAGAAATAATAATATCATTATCATTGTCATTATAATTATTATTATAGTCATTATTATTTCTATGATCATCTATATTGCTATTATCATTATATAAATAGTTATAATGATAAACATATCAATAATTATTATTATAACTGCAATAATGATGATAATAATAATGATAATCTTGATGATAATGACTATAATGATAATAATCATAAAAAAATGATGACAGTAATGATAATGATGATAATAATTATCATTCAGTCCATTTATAATGAAATAAAGGCCAGAAGTAATAAAATTCCAATAGTCGAAAAAACGGCAAAATCTCGATAATTACAGCCATTTCAGAGAAACGTCGAAAAAATCCCCTTTTCGCTTTTTAATGGTATTTATGATGATTTTAACATTAATTCAGGTAATTATGATGATTTCCATGATTATTCCTTTATTATTGACATTAATGATGATAAATATTATGTTAATGACAATGATAATGACAATAATAATGATGATAATGATAAAGTCACAATTATATTGATAATCTTGATAATTACTGCAATAATAGCAATAATTAACTCTATTCTAATAATTTCCATATTAATAATGGCAATAGAAATAATAATAACATCATTATCATTGTCATTATAATTATTATTATTGTCATTATTATTTCTAAGATCATCATTCTTGCTATTATCATTATATAAATAGTTATAATAAAAATTAGCATAATAATTATTATAACTGCAATAATGACGATAATAATGATAATCATGATGATAAAGACTATAATGATAATAATTATCACTCAGTCCATTTATGATGAAATAAAGGCCAAAAGTAATAAAATCACGTAAGTCGAAAATACGGCAAAATCTAGCGTATTACAGCCTTTTGAGAGAAACGTCGAAAAAAAACCCTTTCGCTTTTTATTGGTAATTATGCGGATTCTTCATAAAAAGATGACAGTAATGATAATAATGATTATCATTCAGTCCATTTATAATGATATAAAGGCCAGAAGTAATAAAATCCCAGAAGTCGAAACAACAGCAAAATCTAGCGTATTACAGCCTTTTCAGAGAAAATGTCGAAAAAAAAACTTTTCGCTTTTTAATGGTAATTAGGAGGATTTTAACATTAATTCAGGTAATTATGATGATTTCCATGATGATTCTTTTATTATTGACAGTAATGATGATAATTATGATGATAATGACAAAGATAATGACAATAATAATGTTAATAATGATAATGACAATAATAATGATAATAATGATAAAGTCATAATTATAATGATAATCTTGATACTTACTGCAATAATAGCAATAATTTACTCTATTCCGATAATTTCTATACTAATAATGGCAATAGAAATAATAATAACATGATTATCATTGTCATTATAATTATTATTATTGTCATCATTATTTCATTATTGATATTATCATTATATAAATAGTTATATAGATAAAAAATAGCAATAATAAATAGCATAATAATTATTATAACTGCAATAATGATGATAAATATAATGATAATCATGATGATAATGACTATAATAATAATAATCATAAAAATGATGACAGTAATGATAATAATGATGATAATAGAGAAACGTCGAAAAAAAATCGTTTCGCTTTTTAAGGGTAATTATGAGGATTTTAACATTAATTCAGGTGATTATGATGATTTCCATGATTATTCCTTTATTATAGACAATAATGATGATAACTATGATGATAATGACAATGATTATTACAATAATAATGATAATAATGATAAAGTCATAATTATAATGACAATCTTGATAATTACTGCAATAATAGCAATAATTAACTCTATTCCAATAATTTCCATACTAATAATGGCAATAGAAATAATAATAACATCATTATATTTGTCATTATAATTATTATTGTCATTATTAGTTCTAAGATCATCATTATTGCTTTTATTATTATATAAATAGTTATAATGATAAAAATAGCAATAATAATTAGCATTATAATTATTATAATTGCAATAATGATGATAATAATAACTATAATCATTATTAGTATGGAAATTATTGGAATAGAGTTAATTATTGCTATTATTGCAGTAATTCTCAAGATCATTATTATAATTATGACTTTATCATTCTTATCATTATTATTGTCATTAGCATTGTTATAATCATGATTATCATCATTATTGTCAATAATAAAAAATTAATTATGAAAATCATCATAATTACCTGAATTAATGTTAAAATACTCATAATTACCATTAAAAAGCGAAAAGTTTTTTTTTTTTCGACGTTTCTCTCAAAAGGCTGTAATGGGCTAGATTTTGCCGTTTTTCGAATTTATTACTTCTAGCCTCTATTTCATTATAAATGGACTGAATGATAATGATTATCATCATTATTATCATTACTGTCATCATTTTTATGATCATTATCATTATAGTCATCATCATCATGATTATCATTATTATTATCATCATTATTGCAGTTATAATAAGTATCACGCTAATTATTATTGCTATTTTTATCATTATAACTATTTATATAATGATAATAGCAATAATGATGATCTTAGAAATAATAGTGACAATAATAATAATTGTAATAACAATGATAATGATATTATTATTTCTATTGCCATAATTAGTATGGAAATTATTGGAATAGAGTTAATTATTGCTATTATTGTAGTAATTATCAAGATTATCATTATAATTATGACTTTATCATTATTATCATTATTATTGTCATTGTCATTGTCATTATCATCATAATTATCATAATTATTATCAATAATAAATGATTCATCATGTAAATCATCATATTTACCTGAATAAATGTTAAAATCCTCATAAATACCATTAGAAACCGAAAAGGGTTTTTTTTCGACGTTTCTCTCAAAAGGTTGTAATACGCTAGATTTTGCCGTTTTATCGAATTTTGGGATATGATTACTTCTGGCCTTTTTTCATTATAAATGGACTGAATGATAATTATTATCATCATTTATAATCATTACTGTCATCATTTTTATAATTATTACCATTATAGTCATTATCATCATGATTATCATTATTATTATCATCATTATTGCAGTTATAATAAATATCATGCTAATTATTTTTATGATTATTATCATTATAGTCATTGTCATCATGATTATTATTATTATCATCATCATTGCAGTTATAATAATTATAATGCTAATCATTATTGCTATTTTTATCATTATAACTATTTATATAATGGCAATAGCAATAATGATCTTAGAAATAATAATGACAACAATAATATTTAAAAATGACAATGATAATGTTATTATTATTTCTATTACCATTATTAGTATGGAAATTATTTGAATAAAGGTAATTATTGCTATTATCGTAGTAATTATCAAGATTATCATTATTATTATAACTTTATCCTTATTATCATTATTATTGTCGTTATCATTTTCATTATCATCATAACTATCATCATTATTGTCAATAATAAAGGAATCATCATGGAAATCATCATAATTACCTGAATTAATGTCAAGATCCTCATAATTACCATTAAAAATCGAAAAGTTTATTTTTTCGACGTTTCTCTCACAAGGTTGTAATACGCTAGATTTTGCCGTTTTTTTTTTTTTTATTATTGGGATTTTATTACTTCTGGCCTTTATTTTATCATAAATGGAATGAATGAAAATTATTATCATCATTACTATCATTACTGTCATCATTTCATGATTATCATTATAATCATTATCATCATTATTATCATTTCTGTCATCATTTTATGATTATTTTTAATATAGTCATGATTATCATTATTATTATCATCATTATTGCAGTTATAATAATTATTATGTTAATTATTATTGCTATTTTTATCCTTATAACTATTTATATAATGATAATAGCAATAATGCTGATCTTAGAAATAATAATGACAATAATAATAATTATAATGACAATGATAATAATTATTTCTATTGCCATTTTTAGTATGGATATTATTGGAATAGAGTTAATTATTGCTATTATTGTAGTAATTATCAATTTTATTATAATTATGACTTTATCATTATTATCATTACTATTGTCATAATAATAGTGGGTGGGTGCTTCATGCGCAGGGTGGTGTGAAGCGATGGTTTGGTAGCCTA
>NC_091571.1:19939641-19954641 GCF_042767895.1 Penaeus vannamei | reverse complement strand
ATAATAATTATCATTCAGTCCATTTATAATGAAATAAAGTCCAGAAGTAATAAATTCCAAAAGTCGAAAAAACGGCAAAATCTAGCGTATTACAGCCTTTTGAGAGAAAAGTCGAAAAAAAGCCATTTCGCTTTTTAATGGTAATTATGAGGATTTTATCATTAATTCAGGTAATTATGATTATTTCCATGATTATTCCTTTATTATTGACAATAATGATGATAATTATGATGATTATACTAATTGATGCCATAAATATCATTATTATCGTCATTATTTATGGAATTATCATGAAAATCCTCATAATTAGCCGAATTATTGCAGAAATTATCATAATCATCCCATAAACTCCAAAAGGGGGCTTTTTCGATCACATTCCCAAAAGGCTATATATCGCTAGATTTCGCCGTTTTTTTCGACTTTGGGGGCTTTTATACTTTTACCTTTTCTTTATTATGGATGGGCTTTTTGATTATTATCATCATTATTATCATTAATAGCATTAACATTATCATCATCCTTATAGTAATTATCGCCATAATTTCCCTTAATATAATCATTATAAGAGCTATCATCATAATTATTAATGTCATTTTCCTCATTTTAACTTTTTCTATAATGATAATAACAATGATAATTTTAGAAATAATAACAACAACAGTAATAATTATAATAACAATAACAATGATATTATGATTATTTATACTACCATTATTATTTCTAATTATTATCATCATCGTTAGTCTTATTATTATCATGAAAATCATTAGAGTATTGTTGATGATTGCTATCATTGCCTTAATTACGCAAATTATCATTATAATTATCATTTTATTATAATTATCCTAATTAATGTCATAATTATCCTAATTGATGTTATAATTATCCTAATTAATGACATAATTATTATTGTTATCGTCATTATTATTTGGAATATCATACAAATCATCATAATTAGACGAATTATTGCACAAATCATCATAATCATCCCATAAACTCGAAAAAGGCTATATATCTCTAGATTTCGCCGATTCTTTATTATGGATGGGTTTTATGTTTATTATCATCATCATTATTATCATTAATAGCATTAACATCATCATTATCATCATTATATAATCATTATAAGAGCTATCATATTAATTATTAATGTCATTTTCCTCACTTTAACTATTTCTATAATGATAATAACAATAATGATAATTTTAGAAATAATAACAACAGTAATAATTATAATTACAATAATAGCGATATTATGATTATTTCTACTATCATTATTATTTTTAATTATTATCATCATCGTTAGTCTTATTGTTATTATCATGAAAATCATTAGAGTATTGTTGATGATTGCTATTATTGCCTTAATTACGCAAATTATCATTATAATTATCATTTTATTATGATTATCCTAATTAATGTCATAATTACCCTAATTAAGGTCATAATTATCATTATTATCGTCATTATTAATGGGATTATCATGAAAATCATCATAATTAGCCGAATTAATGCAGAATTCATCATAATCATCCCATAAACTTGAAAAACGGGTTTTTCGATCATATTCTCAAAAGGACGTTTTTTCGACATTATGGGGTTTCATACTTTAGCCATTTTTCATTATGGATGGGCTTTATGATTATTATCATCATTATTATCATTAATAGCATTAACATCATCATTATCATCATTATAGTAATTATCGCCATAATTACCCTTAATATAATCCTTATAAGAGCTATTATCTTAATTATTAATGTCATTTTCCTCATTATAACTTTCTATAATGATAATAACAATAATGATAATTTTTAGAAATACTTACAACAATAATAATTATAATAACAATAATAGCTATATTATGATTATTTCTACAATCATTATTATTTTTAATTATTATCATCTTCGTTAGTCTTATTGAAAATCATTAGAGTACTGTTAATGGTTGTTTTTATTGCCTTCATTACGCAAATATCATTATAATTATCATTATATTATAATTATCCTAATCAATATCATAATTATCGTAATTAATGTCATAATTAGGATAATTATAATAAAATGATAATTATAATGATAATTTGCGTAATTAAGGCAATAATAGCAATCATCAACAATACTCTAATGATTTTCATGATAATATCAATAAGACTAACGATGATGATAATAATTAGAAACAATAATGATAGTAGAAATAATCATAATATCGCCATTATTGTTATTAAAATTATTATTGTTGATATTATTTCTAAAACCTTTAGCCTTTTTTCATTATGGATGGGTTTTATGATTATTATCATCATCATTATTATCATTAATAGCATTAACATCATCATTATCATCATTATAGTAATTATCACCTTAATTACTCTTAATATAATAATTATAAGAGCTATTATTTTAATTATTAATGTCATTTTCCTCATTATAACTATTTCTATGATGATAATAACGATAATGATAATTTTAGAAATAATAACAACAACAGTAATAATTATTATAACAATAATAGTGATATTATGATTATTTCTACTATCATTACTATTTCTAATTATTATCATCATCGTTAGCCTTATTGTTTTTATCATGAAAATCATTAGAGTATTGTTGATGATTGCTATTATTGCCTTAATTACGCAAATTATCATTATAATTATCATTTCATTATAATTATCCAAATTAATGTTATAATTATCATTATTAATGTCATAATTATCATTATAATCGTCATGATTAAATGGAATATCATGAAAATCATCATAATTAGACGAATTATTGCAATCATCATAATTATTCCATAAACTCGAAAAGGGTTTTTTTTTCGACCATGTTCTCAAAAGGTTAGATTTCGCCGTTTTTTCGACTTTTTTTTGTACTTTTAGCCTTTTTTCATTATGGATGGGCATTATGATTATCATCATCATTATTATCATTAATAGCATTAACATCATCATTATCATCATTATAGTAATTATCGCCATAATTACCCTTAATATAATCATTATAAGAGCTACTATCTTAATTATTTATGTCATTTTCCTCATTATAACTATTTCCATAATGATAATAACAATAATGATAATTTTAGAAATAATAACAACAATAATAATCCTAATAACAATAATAGCGATATTATGATTATTTCTACTATCATTATTGTTTCTAATTATTATCAACATCGTTAGTCTTATTGATATTATCATGAAAATCATTAGAGTATTGTTGATGATTGCTATTATTGCCTTAATTACGCAAAGTATCATTATAATTACCATTTTATTATAATTATCCTTATTTATGTCATAATTATCCTAATTAATGTCATAATTATCATTATCTTCATTATTAATGGAATTATCATGAAAATCATCATAATTAGCCGAATTATTGATGAAATCATCATAATCATCCCATAAACTCGAAAAGGGGGTTTTTCGACCATATTCTCAAAAGGCTATATATCGCTAGATTTCGCCGTTTTTTCGATATTGTTTTTTTTTTTTTATACCTTTAGCCTTTTTTCATTATGGATGGGCTTTATGATTATTATTATCATCATTATTATCATTAATAACATTAACATCATCATTATCATCATTATAGTAATTATCACCATAATTACTCTTAATATAATCATTATAAGAGCTACCATCTTAATTATTAATGTCATTTTCCTCATTATAACTATTTCTATGACGATAATAACGATAATAATAATTTTAGAAATAATAAAAACAATAGTAATAATTATAATAACAATAATAGTGATATGATTATTTCTACTATCATTGTTATTTATAATTATTATCATCATCGTTAGCCTTATTGTTATCATGAAAATCATTAGAGTTTTGTTGATGATTGTTATTATTGCCTTAATTACGCAAATTATCATTATAATTATCATTTTATTATAATTATCCTAATTAATATCATAATTATCATTATTATCGTCATTAATAATGGGATTATCCTGAAAATCATCATAATTAGCCGAATTATTGCAGAAATCATCATAATCATCCCATAAACTCGAAAAGGGGGGTTTTTCGACCATATTCTTATTAGGCTATATATCGCTAGATTTCGCCGTTTTTTCAACTTTGGGGGGTTTATACTTTTAGCCTTTTTTTTCATTATAGATGGGCTTTATGATTATTATCATCATTATTATCATTCATAGCTTTAACATCATCATTAACATCATCTTAGTAATTATCGCCATAAATACCCTTAATATAATCATTATAAGAGCTATTAATTATTAATGTTATTTTCCTGATTATAACTATTTTATAATGATAATAACAATATTGATAATTTTAGAAATAATAACAACAACAGTAATAATTACAATAACAATAGTAGCAATATTATGATTATTTCTATCATTATTATTTCTAATTATTATCATCATCGTCAGTCTTATTGTTATTATCATGAAAATCATTAGAGTATTATTGATGATTATCCTAATTAATGTCATAATTATCATTATTATCGTCATTATTAATGGGATAATCATGAAAATCATCATAATTAGCCGAATTATTGTAGATATCATAATCATCCCATAAACTCGAAAAGGGTTTTTTTTCGACCATATTCTCATAAGGCTATATATCGCTAGATTTCGCCGTTTTTTCGACTTTGGGTTTTTTTTAATACTTTCAACTTTTTTTTCATTATGGATGGGCTTTATGATTATTATCATCATCATTTTTATCATTAATAGCATTAACATCATCATTATCATCATTATAGTAATTATCGTCATAATTACCCTTAATGTAATCATTATAAGAGCAATTATCTTAATTTTTAATGTCATTTTCCTCATTATAACTATTTCTATAATGATAATAACAATAATGATAATTTTAGAAATAATAATAACAACAGTAATAATTATCATAACAATAATAGCGATATTATGATTATTTCTACTATCATTATTATTTCTAATTATTATCATCATCGTTAGTCTTATTGTTATTATCATGAAAATCATTAGAGTATTGTTGATGATTGCTATTATTGCCTTAATTAAGCAAATTATCATTATAATTATCATTTTATTATGATTATCCTAATTAATGTCATAATTATCATTATTATCGTCATTATTAATGGGATAATCATGAAAATCATCATAATTAGCCGAATTATTGCAGAAATCATCATAATCATCCCATAAACTCGAAAAGTTTTTTTTTTCAACCATATTCTCTGAAGGCTATATATCGCTAGATTTCGCCGTTATTTCGTCTTTGTTTTTTTATATACTTTTAGCCTTTTTTCATTATAAATGAGCTTTATGATTATTATCATTATTATCATTAATAGTATTAACATCATCATTATCATCATTATAGTAATTATCGCCATAATCACCCTTAATATAATCATTATAAGAGCTATTATCTTAATTATTAATATAATTTTCCTCATTATAACTATATCTATAATGATAATAAGAATAATGATAATTTTAGAAATAATAACAACAACAGTAATAATCATAATAACAATAATAGTGATATTATGATTATTTATACTATCATTATTATTTCTGATTATTATCATCATCGTTAGTCTTATTGTTATTATCATGGAAATCATTAGTTGATTGCTATTATTGCCTTAATTACGCAAATTATCATTATAATTATCATTTTATTATAATTATCCAAATTAATGTCATAATTATCATTATTATCGTCATTAATAATGGGATTATAATGAAATTCATCATAATTAGCCGAGTTCTTGCAGACATCATCATAATCATCTCATAGACTCGAAAAGGGTTTTTTTCGACCATATTCTCATAAGGCTATATATCGCTAGATTTCGCCGTTTTTCGACTTGGTGTTCTTTTATACTTTTAGCCTTTTTTTCATTATGGATGGGCTTTATGATTATCATCATCATCATTATTATTATTATTAGCATTAACATCATCATTATCATCATTATAGTAATTATCGCATTAATTATCCTTAATATAATCATTATAAGAGCTATTATATTAATTATTAATGTCATTTTCCTCATTATAACTATTTCTATAATGATAACAATAATGATAATTTTAGAAATAATAATAACAACACCAATAATTATAATAACAACAATAGCGATATTATGATTATTTCTACTCTTATTATTTCTAATGATTATCATCATCGTTAGTCTTATTGTTATTATCATTAAAATCATTAGAGTATTGTTGATGATTGCCATTATTGCCTTAATTACGCAAATTATCATTATAATTCTCATTTTATTATAATTACCCTAATTAATGTCATAATTATCCAAATTAATGTCATAATTATCATTATTATCGTCATTATTAATGGGATTATCATGAAAATCATCATAAGTAGCCGAATTATTGCAGAAATCATCATAATTATCCTATGAACTGGATAAGGTTTTTTTTTTCGACCATATTCTCATAAGGCTATATATCGCTAGATTTCGCCGTTTTTTTCGAAATAATAACTACAGTAATAATTATAATAACAATAATAGCGATATCATGATTAGAATAGTTAGTTAGATAATAATAGTTAGAAATTATACTGATAGTAGAAATATCTACTATCAGTATAATTTCTAACTATTATCATCATCGTTAGTCTTATTGTGATTATCATGAAAGTCATTAGAGTATTGTTGATGATTGCTATTATTGTCTTAATTACGCAAATTATCATTATAATTATCATTTTATTATAATTATCCTAATTAATGTCATAATTATCATTATAATCGTCATTATTAATGGGATTATCATGAAAATGATCATAAGTAGCCGAATTATTGCAGAAATCATCATAATCATCCCATAAAGTCGAAAAGGGTTTATTTTCGACCATATTCTCGCTTTCATGATAATAAAAATAAGACTATAGATGATGATAATAATTAGAAATAATAATGATAGTAGAAATAATCAAAATATCGCTATTGTTGTTATTATAATTATTACTCTTGTTGTTATTAATTCTAAAATTATCATTATTCCTATTATCATTATAGAAATAGTTTTAATGAGGAAAATGACATTAAAAATTAAGATAACAGCTCTTATAATTATTACATTTTGGGTAATTATGGCGATAATTACTATAATGATAATAATGATGATGATAATAATCATAAAGCCCATCCATAATGAGAAAAAGGCTAAAAGTATAAAAAAAACGAAAGTCGAAAAAACGTCGAAATCTAGCGATATATAGCCTTTTGAGAATACGGTGGAAAAACCCACCTTTTCGAGTTTTTGGGATGATTATGATGATTTCTGCAATAATTCGACGAATTAGGATGATTTTCATGATAATCCCATTCATAATGACGATAATAATGATAATTATGACATTAATTAGGATAATTAATAATAGCAATCATCAACAATACTCTAATGATTTTCATGATAATAACAATAAGACTAACGATGATGATAATAATTAGAAATAATAATGATAGTAGAAAAAATCAAAATATCGCTATTATTGTTATTATAATTATTACTGTTGTTGTTATTATTTCTAGAATTATCATTATTTTTATTATCATTAGAGAAATAGTTATAATGACATTAATAATTAAGATAATAGCTCTTATAATGATCATATTAAAGGAAATTATGGCGATAATTACTATAATGATGATAATGATGATCTTAATGCTATTATGAATGATAATAATGATAATAATCATAAAGACCATTCATAATAATAATGATGATGATAATAATCATAAAGCCCATCCATAATGAATAAAGGCTAAAAATATATAAAAAAAACAAGGTCGAAAAAACGGCGAAATCTAGCGATATATAGCCTTTTGAGAATATGGTCGAAAAACCCCCCTTTGCGAGTTTTTAGGATGATTATGATGATTTCTGCAATAATTCGGCTAATTATGATGATTTTCATAATAATCACATTAATAATGACGATAATAATAATAATTATGACATTAATTAGGATAATTATGACATTAATTAGGATGATTATAATAAAATGATAATTATAATGATAATTTGCGTAATTAAGGCAATAATAGCAATCATCAACAAAACTCTAATGATTTTCATGATAATAACAATAAGAGTAACGATGATGATAATAATTAGAATTAATAATAATAGTAGAAATAATTATGATATCGCTATTATTGTTACTATAATTATTACTGTTGTTGCTATTATTTCTAAAATTATTATTATTGGTATTATCATTATAGAAATAGTTATAATGAGGAAAATTACATTAATAATTAAGATAATAGCTCTTATAATGATTATATTTATGGTAATTATGGCGATAATTACTATAATGATGATAATGATGATGTTAATGCTATTAATGATGATAATGAGGATAATAATCATAAAGCCCATCCATAATGAAAAAAGACTAAAAGTATAAAGAAAAAAACAAAGTCGAAAAGACCACGAAATCTAGCGATATATAGCCTTTTGAGAATGTGGTCGACAAACCCGCTTTTCGAGTTTATGGGATGATTAATGATTGATTTCTGCAATAACTCGGCTAATTATAATTATTTCTCATGATAATCCCATTAATAATGATGATAATAATGATACTTATGATGATAATTAGGATAATAATGACTAATGATGATAAAGTCATAATTATAAAGATAATCTTGATAATTACTGCAATAATAGCAATAATTAGCATTGTCATTATAATTATTATTATTGTCATTATTATTTCTAAGATCATTCATTGCTATTATCATTATATAAAATAGTTATAATGATAAAAAAAGCAATAATAATTATTATCCTCATCATCATCATGGGGGCTGACGCCGACGGGGGCGCATAGCCGCATCCACCCTTCGCTTCCACCTACGAGGTTCCCTCATGGCTAGACGCCAGGCAGGGACTCGGCCCTCTCTAGTTCTTCACGGCAGGTTTGGTCGATCTGCCCAACCCATGACTTCCTCGGTCGTCCCACAGGCCTCCTCCATCCAGGGTTGTCTCGAACAGAGACGACCTGATGGGCAGGATCATCCTGAGGAAAGCAAGCCAGGTGGCCCGTATAACCTTAGTTGGCGATCACGGATTGCTGCAGGTAACAGGTCTTGCGCCAGTCTCACGGTGCAACCGTTGGTTGGACACATGGTCCCGCCAACAGTACCCCATGATCTGGCACAAGGACCTATTACAAAAGACTTCAAGACGAGCCTCCAAGGCACAGGACAATGTCCAGGTTTCGCTACCGTATAGCAAAACTGGTATTATCAGGGCCCTTGAAAACCCGTAGCTTGGTCCTTCTGCACAGGTACCGACATCTCCAATACTCTTGTCTGAGAGAGTTCATGACCCCTGCTGCCAGGCCAATCCGTCTGCTGACTTCCTGGTCTGACAGCCCAGAGTTATGAACTTCACTACCAAGGTATGTAAAGCTCTCTGTGACTTCAATGTCCTCACCGCAAGCACATACCAACTGAACAGGTTCTCCTAGCAAGTCCCCAAAGTCCTGGACCTTGGTCTTGGTCCAGGAGGCCTCTAGACTCAAGGGTTTCCCTTCATTTCTAAATGCATCCAGAGCCACCACTAAGCGTTTCCAAAGACTCAGATAGAATAGCAAAGTCAAGGTCTGTAACCTTGATATTTCCCAGAGTTGCTCCGCAATGACTTTGAATAGTAGCTCTGCCCAGTATCCAGTCCATGCAAGTGTTGAAAAAAGAGTTGGTGTAAGGACACAGCCTTGCCTCACTCCTGAACTAACAGGAAAGAAGCACAACAGGCCCCCACCACACTTTACAGCACTTTCAGTACCAGTATACAGACTTGCTATTAGTCCAATAATCCTTGTTGGTATTCCTCTCAGCCTCAGGATCTCCCAAAGTGACTCCCGATGCACCGTATCGAACGCCTTCTTGAGGTCGATGTAGGCTGCAAGCAGCCCACGCCCAAACTCACGACGGCGCTCTACAATGACTCGAAGCGCGAGGATACGGTCTATTGTGGACTTACCAGGAGTGAATCCAGATTGCTCCAGTCTCTGGTGTCTCAGTAGATGGTCTCTGATACGTCTCAGAAGGATGTGGGCAAGAACCTTACCTGGTATATTGAGCAGTGTGATGCCTCGGTGATTGCTGAAGTCCAGACGGTCCCCCTTCAGGAAAGGGATGACGACATCCCTCAACAGGTCATGAGAAATGGTACTGGACCCCCAGATGGCAGCCAGGACAGCATGTAACCCCACGCCATAGGTTCACCACTAGCCTTTAACAGTTCAGCTGGTATGCTGCAGATACCTGCTGCTTTACCACTCTTCAGCTTGGAGATGGCCCCCTAACTTCGGTTAGGGAGGGAGGATCCTCACTGGTGGGTGGGTCCGCCAGCGGGATCTCGACACTACCCGCATCCAAGTTAACTGTTAACTGTTGGTGTTGGTCAAACCTGGTACAGCTGCTCAAAATACTCAGCCCAAACGTTTCCCGCACTGCAACAGGATCTGAAACAATCTGACCTCTTACTGAGCGAACTGCTGTCACCTGTGAAGAGGGCTTGGAGTTAATTATTATAACTACATTAATGGTAACAATAATAATGATAATCATAATGCTAAAGACTATAATGAAAATAATCATAAAAATGATGACAGTAATGATAATAATGATGATAATGATTATCATTCAGGTCCATTTATAATTCTAAATAAAGGCCAGAAGTAATCAAATCCCAAAAGTCGAAAAAAACTGCAAAAATCTAGCGTATTACAGCCTTTTGAGAGAAACGTCGAAAAAAAAACCTTTTCACTTTTTAATGGTAATTATGAGGATTTTAAACATTAATTCAGGTAATTATGAGGATATTCATGATGATTCCTTTATTATTGACAATTAATGAATGATAATTATGAGATAATGACAATAATAATGATAATCGTTAAAGTCATAATTATAATGATAATCTTCATAATTACTGCAATAATAGCAATAATTAACTCTATTCCAATAATTTCCATACTAATAATGGCAATAGAAATGATAATAACATCGTTATCATTGTCATTACAATTATCATTATTGTCATTATTACTTTCAAGATCATCATTATTGTTTATTATCATTATATACATAGTTACAATGATAAAAATAGCAATAATATTTAGCATAATAATTATTAAAACTGCAATAATGATAATAATAATAATGATATATCATGATGATAATGACTATAATGATAATAATCATAAAAATGATAAGAGTAATTGATAATAATGATGATAATAATTATCATTCAGTCCATTTATAAGGCAATAAAGGCGAGAAGTAATCAAATCCATATAGTCGGAAAAACGGCAAAAATCTAGCGTATTAAAGTCTTTTGAGAGAAACGCGCAAAAAAAAAACTTTTCGCTTTTTAATGTAATTATGAGGATTTTAACATTCATTCAGGTAATTATGATGATTTCCATGATGATTCCTTTATTATTGACAAGAATGATTATAATTATGATGATAATGACAATGATAATGACAATAATAATGATAATGATAAAGTCATAGATTATAATGATGATCTTGATAATTACTGCAATAATAGCAATAATTAACTCTATTCCAATAATTTCCATACTAATAATGGCAATAGAAATGATAATAACATCGTTATCATTGTCATTACAATTATTATTATTGTCATTAATAATTTCTAAGATCATCATTATTGCTATCATCATTATGTAAAATAGTTTATTATGGTAAAAATATCAATAATAATTGGCATAGTAATTATTATAACTGCAATAATGATGATAATAATAATGATAATTATGATGATAATGACTATAATGATAATAAATATAAAAATTATGACAGTAATGGTAATAATGACTAATAATTATCATTCAGTCAATTTATAATGATATAAAGGCCAGAAGTAATAAATTTCCGAAAGTCGAAAAAAACGGCAAAATCTAGCGTATTACATCCTTTTCAGAGAAACGTCGAAAAAAAAAACCTTTCGCTTTTTAATGGTAATTATGAGGATTTTGACATTAATTCAGGTAATTATGAGGATTTCAACATTAATTCAGGTATAATGATGATTTCCATGATTATTCATTTATTATTGACAATAATGATGATAATTATGATGATATTGACAATGATAATGACAATAAAATGATAATAATGATAAAGTTATAATTAGAATGATAATCTTCATAATTACTGCAATAATAGCAATAATTAACTCTATTCCAATAATTTCCTTAATAATAATGGCAATAGAAATAATAATAACATCATTATCATTGTCATTATAATGATATATTACTGTCATTATTATTTCTAAGATCATTATTGCTATTATCATTATATAACTAGTTATAATGATAAAAATATCAATAATAATTGGCATAATAATTTTTATAACTGCAATAATGATGATAATAATAATGATAATCATGATGATAATGAAATATAATGATAATAATCATAAAAAATGATGGACAGTAATGATAATAATGATGATAATCATTATCATTCAGTCCATTTATAATGAATTAAAGGCCAGAAGTAATCAAATCCCAAAAGTCGAAAAAACGGCAAAAATCTAGCGTATTACAGCCTTTTGAGAGCAAACGTCGAAAAAAAACCTTTTCGCTTTTTAAAGGTAATTATGAGGATTTTAACATTAATTCAGGTAATTATGAGGATATCCATGATGATTCCTTTATTATTGACAATAATGATGATAATTAAGATGATAATAACAATGTAATTTCAATAATAATGATAAAGTCATAATTATAATGATAATCTTGGTTATTACTGCAATAATAGCAATAATTAACTCTATTCCAATAATTTCCATACTAATAATGGCAATAGAAATAATAATAACATCATTATCATTGTCATTATAATTATTATTATTGTCATTATTATTTCTAAGATCATCATTATTGCTATTATCATTATATAAATAGTTATAATGATAAAGATAGCAATAATAATTATTATAACTGCAATAATGTACTCATCCAGTGGTGGTGTTCAAAAGATATCGTTCCCCGAGATGTGTTCTTAGCACTGATTTTCTTCGAAGGTTTAATTTTCAGTTGGTACCCAATCACACACCTCCCAGGAATTTCATGTCCTTTAATGATGAAGGGTCCCTTTTCTGGTTTTCTGATCAATTTCTTTAGGTTTAAGGTTTTACAATGTTTTAATACCTCGTTTAAGTGTTCTGTTTTATCTGTGTCCCACACCATTGTTTGTCAGCCTAATCGGGTTTGTTTTGTGAGGACCAATGTTAATGGAGACTTTTGTAGCCCTATTGGCTTTGTTCAAGGTAAGACTGCCCGAGTTTTAGTGCCCAGAAGTATAGTGTCAGTGAAAAATGACATTGCTTCGGTATGGGTTGTAAATGATAAACCCCGTCCAGTGACATTGAAAATTGGGAGAAAATCGGCACACGTAGAAATGATCAATGATATATTTGCAAGTACTAATACTGTGAACATTCCAAATGAACCTGATTTAAGTGAACCTGTTGCTTTGAAAGATTTTACTGATGATTTTTTCCAGAAAGCTTCGTGAGGGTAAAAACAAGTTTCCGACCATCGACGTAGAAGCCTTGGCAGTGGTCGAAGGGTTTTAGGGGCATTTCACGATCGTTACAGATCATCTTTCCTTTGGTACATTATTTGCTCAGAAGACCAAATCTTTAAGAATGACCCGCTGGAGCCATGAACTTTCTTTATAATTACAAGTTGACGTATAAGCTGGGTGCTTCACATAACTGCCCGATTTGCTAAGTAGGAAGGTATCTCCAATTAATGAAATACTAGATCCTCAATAGTTGCTGGAGCTCAACGAGAAGATCCACTTTGGGGTGAGGTAAAAGCTTACAAGAACCCACATGCCTAGACAAAGAACCCCGCTGAATCTGGAAGAGTTTGAGATGCGAGATGATTTTGTACAATCTAAGAGTATTGCCAGGAAGGGTCATCGGCAGTTGGTGATTCCCTGTAACTTAGGAATACTGCATTGGATGCTGTTCATGCAGATGCCGCTACTGCTCATCCAGGCATTTTCCGCATGTACTGTCGTTTTAGGGATAAATATTACTTTCCCTCAAAAAATTTTCCTTTGGGAAACCCGGGGGAAACCCTTAGCATCTATGCCTGAAGTGACACAGCCCATGGAAAGGGGTATCGGTAGATCTGATAGATTTGCAGGGATCTACCAATGGGAAAAATGTATGTTCTTTCTATCATTGACCATTTCACCAGATAATTGCAATTGATCCCTCTGCCTAATAAGGAAGCCCGGGCGGTAGCTGACGCTTTTATCAAGGATTATGTAACCCTGTTTGGTTTCCCCCCCGTCTGTTGGTAGCAGACAATGGAAGAGAATTTCAGAACAGTTGTTTTCCCAGGTCTGTCGGATCATCCAGACTAAAACCAGCTACACTACTCGGTATCCCCTGAGGAAAATGATCGAGAGAAGCAACAGGGGGGTAAAGGATGCTTTAGCAACCTTTGTCGGTGAACATCCTGATGATTGGGAAAAATCTTCCGTTTGTCAGACTTGCCCCCAATATATTGTGCTGCACAGGAGCGTAGGTCAACAGCCGTTATATTCTTTGGGCCCCTTGAAAAGGGGTAAAAAAACCCGGGGGAATAAAAATTTTCCCCCAAAGGGGTTTTCCCCCAACGGTTTGATCCTGCTGAGGGAGATCGTCCAGGTGGGTCAAGTAGAGCCTTAGGACCAAGGTGGACCAGGCCTGCCCGCATAGTGAAGGAGATTGGGCCTGTGAATTACTTGGTACAAGAACCGGATGAGCCACACAATGAAGTAAATTACCATGTTAATGAAATGCGTCCATATACGCCCAGTCGAGAGGTGGAATATCCTGAGTCGGAGTTGGATTTAGATGAAGATGACCTAGGAGAGTAAGGAATGGACATGGCCAGTAGCACT
>NC_091571.1:19915312-19939141 GCF_042767895.1 Penaeus vannamei | reverse complement strand
TATCTTTAAACTGTCATCATTTTTATGATCATTATCATTATAGTCATTATCATCATGATTATCATTATTATTATGATCATTATTGCAATTATAATAATTATAATGCTAATTATTTCTATTTTTATCATTATAACTATTTATATAATGATAGCAATAATGATGATCTTAGAAATAATAATGACAATAATAATAATTATAATGACAATGATAATGATGTTATTATTATTTTTATTGCCATTATTAGTATGGAAATTATTGGAATAGTGTTGATTATTGCTATTATTGCAGTAATTAGCAAGATTATCATTATAATTATGACTTTATCATTATTATCATTATTATTGTCATTTTCATTGTCCTTCTCATCATAATTATCATCATTATTGTCAATAATAAAGGAATAATCATGGAAATCATCATAATTTCCTGAATTAATGATAAAATCCTAATAATTACCATTAAAAAGAGAAAACTTTTTTTCGACGTTTCTCTCAAAATGATAATTATTATCATCATTATTATCATTACTGTCATCATTTTTATTATTATTATCATTATACTCGTTATCATCATGATTATCATTGTTATCATCATTATTGCAGTATAATAATTATTATGCTAATTGTTATTGCTGTTTTTATCATTATAACTATTTATATAATGATAATAGCAATAATGATGATCTTAGAAATAATAATGACAATAATAATAATTATAATGACAATGAAATCTGATGTTATTTTTATTTCTATTGCCATTATTAGTATGGAAATTGTTGGAATAGAGTTAATTATTGCTATTATTGCAGTAATTATAAAGATTATCATTATAATTATGACTTTATCATTATAATTATGACTTTATCATTATAATTATGACTTTATCATTATTATCATTATTATTGTCATTATCATTGTCATTATCATCATAATTATCATAATTATTGTCAAAAATAAAGGAATCATCATGGAAATCATCATAATTACCTGAATTGATGGTAAAATCCTCATAAATACCATTAGAAAGCGAAAAAGGTTGTTTTTTTTACGTTTCTCTCAAAAGGCTGTAATACGCTTGATTTTGCCTTTTTTTTCGACTACTTGGATTTCAGTACTTCTAGCCTTTATTTCATTACAAATGGACTAAATGATAATTATTATCATCATTTATATCGTTACTATCATCATTTTTATGATTATTATCATTATAGTCATTATCATAATGATTATCATTATTATTATCTTCATTATTGCAGTTATAATAATTATTACTGCTATGTTATCATTATAACTATTTATATAATGATAATAGCAATATTGATGATCTTAGAAATAATAATGACAATAATAATAATTATAGTGACAATGATAATGATGTTATTATTATTTCTATTGCCATTATTGGTATGGAAATTATTGGAATAGAGTTAATTATTGCTATTATTGCAGTAATTATGAAGATTATCATTATAATTATGACTTTATCATTATTATCATTATTATTGTCATTATCATTGTCATTATCATCATGATTATCATCATTATTGTCAATAATAAAGGAATAATCATGGAAATCATCATTCTTACCTGAATTAATATTAAAATCCTCATAATTACCTGAATTAATGTTAAAATCCGGATAATTACCATTTAGAAGCGAAAAGGTTTTTTTCGACATTTCTCTCACAAGGCTGTAATACGCTAGATTTTGCCGCTTTTTTCAACTTTTGGGAATTTATTACTTCTGGACTTTATTTCATTATAAATGGACTGAATGATAATTATTATCATAATTATTATCATTACTGTCATCATTTTTATGATTATTATCATTATAGTCATTATCATCATGATTATCATTATTATTATCATCATTATTGCAGTTATAATAATTACTATGCTAATTATTATTGATATTTTTTATGATTATAACTATTTATATAATGATGAGAGCAATAATGATGATCTTAGAAATGATAATGAGAATAATAATAATTGTAATGACAATGATAACGATGTTATTATTATTTCTATTGACATTATTATTAAGGAAATTATTGGAATAGAGCTAATTATTGCTATTATTGCAGTAACTATTAAGATTATCATTATAATTATGACTTTATCATTATTATCATTATTATTGCCATTATCATTGTCATTATCATCATAATTATCATCATTATTTTTAATAATGAAGGAATCGTCATGGAAATCATCATAATTACCTGAATTAATGTTAAAATCCTCATAATTTCTCTCAAAAGGGTGCAATACGCTAGATTTTGCCGTTTTTCCGACTTTTGGGATTTTATTACTTCATGCCTTAATTTCATTATAAATGGACTGAATGATAATTATTATCATCATTATTATCATTACTGTCATCATTTTTATGATTACTATCTCAAATTTGACGAGGAGACTCCAAATTTCATTTTTTTTTTTCACAGATGGTTTATATAAAATCAGTTTAATGGAGGTTAGGTTACATTAACTAGAATTTGGTGAGGTTAGGTTAGGTTAGGTTAGGTTAGGTTAGGCTAAAATTTGACCAGGAGACTCCAAATTTCGTTTTCTTACATAAGGCTTATATTAAATCAGTTTCATGGAAGTTAGGTTACATTAACTGGAAATTGGTGAGGTTAGGTTAGGTTAGGTTAGGTTAGGTTAGGCTCAAATTTAACCAGGAGACTTCAAATTTCGTTTTCTTCCATAAGGTTTATATTGAATCAGTTTAATGGAAGCTAGGTTACATTATCTGGAATTTGGTGAGGTTAGGTTAGGTTAGGTTAGGTTAGGCTCAAATTTGATCCTGAGACTTCAAATTTCGATTTCTTAAATAAAGTTTATATTAAATTAGTTTAATGGAGGTTAGGTTACATTAACTGGAATTTGGTGAGATTAGGTTAGGTAAGGTTAGGCTCAAATTTGACCATGAGACTCCAAATTTCGTTTTCTTACATAAGGTTTATAACAAATCAGTTTAATGGAGGTTAGGATAAATTAACTGGAAATTGGTGAGGTAAGGTTAGGATAGGTTAGGTTAGGTTAGGTTGAAATTTGACCAGGAGACTCGAAATTTCGTTTTCTTACATAAGGTTTATATTAAATCAGTTTAATGGAGGTTAGGTTACATTACCTGGAATTTGGTGACGTTAGGTTAGGTTAGGTTAGATTAGGCTCAAATTTGACCAGAAGACTCCAAATTTCGTTTTCTTTCATAAGGTTTATATTAAATCAGTTTAATGGAGGCTAGATTACATTAGCTGGAATTTGGTGAGGTTAGGATAGGTTTGGCTCAAATTTGACCAGGAGACTCCAAATTTCGTTTTCTTACGTAAGGTTTATATTAAATTAATTTAATGGAGGTTAGATTACATTAGCTGGAATTTGGTGAGGTTAAATTAGGTTAGGTTAGGCTTCAATTTCACCAGGAGACTCCAAATTTCCTTTTCTTACATAAGGTTTATATTAAATCAGATTCATAGAGGTTAGGTTACATTAACTGGAATTTGGTGAGGATAGGTTAGGTTAGGTTGAAATTTGACAAGGAGACTCCAAATTTCGTTTTCTTAAATAAGGTTTATATTAAAACAGTTTAATGGAGGTTAGGTTGCATTAGATGGAATTTTGTGAGGTTAGGTTAGGTTAGGTTAGGCTTAAATTTGACCAGGAGACTCCTAATTTCGTTTTCTTACATAAGGTTTATATCAAATCAGTTTAATGGAGGTTATGTTACATTAACTGGAATTTGGTGAGGTTAGGTTAGGTTAGGTGAGGCTCAAATTTGATCAGGAGACTCCAAATTTCGTTTTCTTAGATAAGGTTTATATTAAATCAGTTTAATGGAAGCTAGGTTACATTAGCTGGAATTTGTTGAGGTTAGGTAAGGTTAGGTTAGGTTAGGTTAGGCTCAAATTTGAGCAGGAGACTCCAAATTTCGTTTTCTTACATAAGGTTTACATTAAATCAGTTTAATGGAGGTTAGGTTACATTAGCTGGAATTTGGTGAGGTTAGATTAGGTTAGGTTAGGTTAGGTTAGGTTAAGTTAGGTTTCGTTGGGTTAGGTTTCGTTAGGTTAGCTTAGCTTAGCTTAGCTTAGCTTAGGTTTGGATTGGCTGGGTTAGGTTAGGTTAGGCTCAAATTTGACCAGGAGACTGGAAATTTCATTTTCTTACATAAGGTTTATATTAAATCAGTTTAATGGAGGTTAGGTTATATTAACTGGAATTTAGTGAGGTTAGGTTAGGTTAGGTTAGGCTCAAATTTGACCAGGAGATTCCAAATTTCGTCTTCTTACATAAGGTTTATATTAAATCAGTTTAATGGAGGTTAGGTTACATTAGCTGGAATTTCGTGAGGTTAGATTAGGTTAGGATAGTTTAGGTTAAGCTCAAATTTGACCAGGAGACTCCAAATTTCGTTTTCTTACATAAGGTTTATGTTAAATCATTTTAATGGAGGTTAGGTTACATTAGCTGGAACTTGGTGAGGTTAGGTTAGGTTAGATTAGGTTAGGTTAAGCTCAAATTTGACCAGGAGACTCCAAATTTCGTTTTCTTACATAAGATTTATATTAAATTAGTTTAATGGAGGTTAGGTTCAATTAACTGGAATTTGGTGAGGTTAGGTCAGGTTAGGTTAGGTTAGGCTCAAATTTCACTAGGAGACTCCAAATTTCCTTTTCTTACATAAGGTTTATATTAAATTTGTTTAATGGAGGTTAGGTTACATTAACTGGAATTTGGTGAGGTTAGGATAGGTTAGGTTAGGCTCAAATTTGACCAGGAGACTCCAAATTTCCTTTTTGTTACATAAGGTATATATTAAACCAGTTTAATGGAGGTTAGCTTACATTAACTGGAATTTGGTGAGGTTAGACTTGGTTAGGTTAGGTTCGGTTAGGTTAGGCTCAAATTTGACCAGGAGACTCCAAATTTCGTTTTATTACATTAGGTTTATATTAAATCAGTTTAATGGAGGTTAGGTTACATTTTCTGGCATTTGGTGAGGCTAGGTTAGGTTAGGTTTGGTTAGGTTAGGTTAGGTTAGGTTAGGTTAAGTTAGGTTAGGTTAGTCTCAAATTTGACCAGGAGACTGGAAATTTCATTTTCTTACATAAGGTTTATACTAAATCAGTTTAATGGAAATTGGGTTATATTAACTGGAGTTTAGTGAGGTTAGGTTAGGTTAGATTAGGCTAGGCTCAAATTTGACCAAGAGACTCCATATTTCGCCTTCTTACATGAGGTTTATATTAAATCAGTTTAATGGAGGTTAGGTTACATTAGCTGGAATTTCGTGAGGTTAGAATAGATTAGGATAGGTTAGGTTAAGCTCAAATTTAACCAGGAGACTCCAAATTTCGTTTTCTAACATAAAGTTTATATTAAATCAGTTTAATGGAGGTTAGGTTACATTAGCTGGAATTTGGTGAAATTAGGTTAGGTTAGATTAGGTTAGGCTAGGCACAAATTTGACCAGGAGACTCCAAATTTCGTTTTCTTACATAAGGTTTATATTAAATCAGTTTAATGGAGGTTAGGTTACATTATCTTGCATTTGGTGAGGTTAGGTTAGGTTAGGTTAGGTTTAGTTAGGTTAGGTTAGGTTAGGTTAGGTTAGACTCAAATTTGATCAGGAGATTGGAAATTTCATTTTCTTACATAAGGTTTATATTAAATCAGTTTAATGGAAGTGAGGTTAGGTTAGGTTAGATTAGGCTAGGCTAATCATATTAATGGAGGTTAGGTTACATTAGCTGGAATTTCATGAGGTTAGAATAGGTTAGGATAGGTTATGTTAAGCTCAAATTTGACCAGGAGACTCCAAAGTTCTTTTTCTTACATAAGGATTATATTGAATCAGTTTAATGGAGATTAGGTTACATTAGCTGGAATTTGGTGAAATTAGGTTAGGTTAGAATAGGTTAGGCTAGGATCAAATTTGACCAGGAGACTCCAAATTTCGTTTTCTTACATAAGGTTTTTATTAAATTAGTTTAATGGAGGTTAGGTTACATTATTTGGAATTTGGTGAGGTTAGGTTAGGTTAGGTTAGGTTGGGTTAGGCTCAAATTTGACCAGGAGACTCCAAATTTCGTTTTCTTACATAAGTTTATATTAAATCAGTTTAATAGACGTTAGGTTACATTTTCTGGAATTTGGTGAGGTTATATTATGTTATGTTATGTTATGTTATGTTATGTTATGTTATGTTATGTTATGTTATGTTATGTTATGTTATGTTATGTTAGGTTAGGTTAGGTTAGGTTAGGTTAGGTTAGGTTAGGTTAGGTTAGGTTAGGTTAGACTAGGAGACTGAATATTTCGTTTATATTTCGTTATAAGGTTTATATTAAATCAGTTTAATGGAGGTTATGTTATATTAACTCGAATTTAGAGATGATTGTTTAGGTTAGGCTATGCTCAAATTTGACCAGGAGACTCCAAATTTCCTCTTCTTACATAAGATTTATATTACATAAGTTTAATGGAGGTTAGGTTACATTAGCTTGATTTTCGTGAGGTTAGATTAGGTTAGGATAGGTTACGTTAAGCTCATATTTGACCAGGAGACTCCAAATTTCATTTTCTTTCATAAGGTTTATATGAAATCAGATTAATGGAGGTACGTTACATTAGCTGGAATTTGGTGAGGTTAGGTTGGGTTAAGCTCAAATTTGGCCAGGAGACTCCAAATTTCGTTTTCTTACATAAGTTTTATATTAAATCAGTTTAATGGATTTTAGGTTACATTAGCTGAAATTTGGTGAGGTTAAGTTAAGTTAGGTTAGGCTCAAATTTGACAAGGAGACTCCAAAATTCGTTTTCTTACATAAGGGTTATATTAAATCAGTTTAATGGAGGTTAGGTTACATTATCTGAAATTTGGTGAGGATAGGTTAGGTTAGGTTGTCTCAAATTACTAGGAGTCTCCAAATTTCGTTTTCTTACATAAGGTTTATATTAAATCAGTTTAATGGAGGTTAGGTTACATTAGCTGGAATTTGGTGAGGTTAGGTTAGGTTAGGTTAGGCTCAAATTTGACCAAGAGACTCCAAATTTCGTTTTCTTTCATAAAGTTTATATATAATCAGTTTAATGGAGGCTAGATTACATTAGCTGGAATTGGGTGAGGTTAGGATAGGTTAGGCTCAAATTTGACCAGGAGACTCCAAATTTCGTTTTCTTACATAAGGTTTATATAAAATCAGTTTAATGGAGGTTAGGGTACATTAGCTGGAATTTGGTGAGGTTAGGGTAGGTTAGGCTCAAATTTGAACAGGAAATTCCAAATTTCGTTTTCTTACATAAGGTTTATATTAAATTAGTTTAATGGAGGTTAGGTTACATTAGCTGGAATTTGGTTAGGTTAGGTTAAGTTAGGGTAGGCTCAAATTTGACCAGGAGACTCCAAATTTCGTTTTCTTACATAAGGTTTATATCAAATCAGTTTAATGGAGGTTATGTTACATTAACTGGAATTTGGTGAGGTTAGGTTAGGAAAAGTTAGGTTAGGTAAGGCTCAAATTTGACCATGAGACTCCAAATTTCGTTTTGTTACATAAGCTTTATATCAAATCAGTTTAATGGAGGTTATGTTACATTAACTGGAATTTGGTGAGGTTAGGTTAGGTTAAGTTAGGTTAGGTTAGGCTCATATTTGACCATGAGACTCCAAATTTCGTTTTCTTACATAAGGTTTACATTAAATCAGTTTAATGGAGGTTAGATTACATTAGCTTGAATTTGGTGAGGTTAGGTAAGGTTAGGTTAGGTTAGGTTACGTTAGACTCAAATTTGACCAGGAGACTTCAAATTTCGTTTTCTTACATAAGGGTTATATTAAATCAGTTTAATTGAGGTTAGGTTACATTAGCTGGAATTTGGTGAGGTTAGGTTAGGTTAGGTTAGGTTAGGTTAGGCTCAAATTTGTCCAGGAGACTCCAAAGTTCGTTTTCTTACATAAGGTTTATATTAAATAAGTTTAATGAAGGTTAGGTTTCATTAGCTGGAATTTTGTGAGGTGAGGTTAGGTTAGGTTAGGTTAGGTTAGGCTCAAACCTGACCAGGAGACTCCAAATTTCGTATTCTTATCTAAGGTTTATATCAAATCAGTTTAATGGAGGTTAGATTACATTAACTGGAATTTGGTGAGGTTAGGTTAGGTTAGGCTCAAATTTGACCAGGAGACCAAATTTCGTTTTCTTACATAAGGTTTATATTAAATCAGTTTAATTGAGGTTAGTTTGCATTAGCTTGAATTTGGTGAGGTTAGATTAGGCTAGGTTAGGTTAGGTTAGGCTCAAATTTGACCAGAAGACTCCAAATTTCGTTCTCTTACATAAGGTTTATATCAAATCAGTTTAATGGAGGTTAAGTTACATTAGCTGGAATTTGGTAAGGTTAGGTTAGGTTAGGTAAGGTTAGGTTAGGCTCAAATTTGACCAGGAGACTCCAAATTTCGTTTTCTTACATAAGGTTTATATTAAATCAGTTTAATGGAGGTTAGGTTACATTAGCTGGAATTTAGTGAGGTTAGGTTAGGTTAGGTTAGGCTCAAATTTGACCAGGGGACACCAAATTTTGTTTTTTTTACATAATGTTTCTATAAAATCAGTTTAATGTAGGTTAGGTTACATTAGCTGGAATTTTGTGAGGTTAGGTTAGGTTAGGTTAGATTAAGTTAGGCTTAAATTTGGCCAGGAGACTCCAATTTTCGTTTTCTTATGTAAGGTGTATATTAAATCTGTTTAATGGAGGTTAGGTTATATTAGCTTGAATTTGGTGAGGTTAGTTTAGGTTTGGTTATTTTAGGTTAGGTTAGGCTCAAATTTGACCAGGAGACTCCAAATTTCGTCTTCTTACATAAGGTTTATATCAAATCAGTTTAATGGAGGTTAGGTTACATTATCTGGAATTTATTGAGGCTAGGTTAGGTTAGAATAGGTTAGGTTAGGTTAGTTTAGGTTTGGTTAGGTTAGGTTAGGTTAGGCTCAAATTTGACCAGGAGACTCCAAATTTCGTTCTCTTACATAAGGTTGATATTAAATCAGTTAAATGGAGGTTAGTTTACATTAACTGGAATGAATTTGGTGAGGTTAGGTTAGTTTAGGCTAGGCTCAAATTTGACCAGGAGACTCCAAAATTCGTTTTCTTAAATAAGGTTTATATCAAATCCGTTTAATGAAGGTTAGGTTACATTAACTGGAATTTGGTGAGGTTAGGTTAGGTTAGGTTAGGTTAGGTTCAAAGTTGACCAGGAGACTCCAAATTTCGTTTTCTTACATAAGGTTTATATTAAATTAGTTTCATGGAGGTTAGTTTACATTAACTGGAATTTGGTGAGGTTAGGTTAGGTTAGGCTCAAATTTGAAGAGGAGACTCCAAATTTCGTTCTCTTACATAAGGTTTATATCAAATCAGTTAAATGGAGGTTAGGTTACATTAACTGGAATTTGTTGAGGTTAGGTTAGGTTAGGTTAGGATCAAATTTGACCAGGAGACTCCAAATTTCGTTTTCTTACATAAGGTTTACATTAAATCAGTTTAATGAATGTTAGGTTACATTATCTGGAATTTGGTAAGGTTACGTTAGGTTAGGTTGAAATTTGACCAGGAGACTCCAACTTTCGTTTTCTTACATAAGGTTTATATTAAATCAGTTTAATGGAGGTTAGGTTACATTAGCTGGAATTTTGTGAGGTTAGGTTAGGTTAGGTTAGGCTAAAATTTGACAAGGAGACTCCAAATTTCGTTCTCTTACATAAGGTTTATATGAAATCAGTTTAATGGAGATTAGGTTACAATAGCTGGAATATGGTGAGGTTAGGTTTGGTTAAGTAATTTTAGGTTAGGCTCAAATTTGACCAGGAGACTCCAAATTTCGTTCTTTTACATAAGGTTTATATCAAATCAGTTTAATGGAGGTTACGTTACATTAACTGGAATTTGGTTAGGTTAGGTTAGGTTAGGTTAGGTTACGTTAGGCTAGGCTCAGATTTGACCAGGAGACTCCAATTTTTTTTTCTTATATAAGGTTTATATTAAATCAGTTTAATGGAGATTAGGTTACATGAAATGGAATTTGGTGAGGTTAGGTTAGGTTAGGTTAGGTTAGGTTAGGCTCAAATTTGACCAGGAGACTCCAAAATTCGTTTTCTTACATAAGGTTTATATCAAATCAGTTTAATGGAGGTTACGTTACATTAACTGGGATTTGGTTAGGTTAGGTTAGGTTAGGTTAGGTTGGGCTAGGCTCAGATTTGACCAGGAGACTCCAAATTTTATTTTCTTACATAAGGTTTATATTAAATCAGTTTAATGGAGATTAGGTTACATTAACTGGAATTTGGTGAGGTTAGGTTAGGTTAGGTTAGGTTAGACTCAAATTTGACCAGAAGAATCCAAATTTCTTTTTCTTACATAAGGTTTATATTAAATCAGTTTCATGGAGGTTAGGTTACTGTAGCTGGAATTTGGTGAGGTTAGGTTAAGTTAGGTTAGGCTCAAATTTGACGATGAGACTCCAAATTTCGTTTTCTTACATAAGGATCATATTAAATCAGTTTAATGGAGGTTAGGTTACATTAACCTGAATTTGGTGAGGTTAGGTTAGGTTAGATTAGGTTAGGTTGTGCTCAAATTTGACCAGGAGACTCCAAATTTCGATTTCTTACATAAGGTTTATATATAATCAATCTAATGGAGGTTAATTTACATTAGCTGCAATTTGGTGAGGTTAGGTTAGGTTTGTTTAGGTTAGGCTCAAATTTGACCAGGAGACTCCAAATTTCGTTTTCTTACATAAGTTTTATATTAAATCAATCTAATGGAGGTTAATTTACATAAGCTGCAATTTGGTGAGGTTAGGTTAGGTTTGTTTAGGTTAGGCTGAAATTTGACCAGGAGACTCCAAATTTCGTTTTCTTACATAAAGTTTATATTAAATCAGTTTAATTGAGGATAGATTACATTAGCTGGAATTTTGTGAGGTTAGTTTAGGTTAGGTTAGGTTTGGCTCAAATTTGACCAGTAGACTCCAAATTTCGTTTTCTTATATAAGGTTTATGTTAAATTAGTTTAATGGTGGTTAGGGTACATTAGTTGGAATTTGGTGAGGTTAGGTTAGGTTAGGTTAGGTTAGGTTAGGTTAGGTTAGGCTTAAATTTGACCAGGTGACTCCAAATTTCGTTTTCTTACATAAGATTTATATTAAATCAGTTTAATGGAGGTTAGGTTACATTAGCTGGAATTTGGTGAGGTTAGGTTAGGTTAGGTTAGGCTCAAATTTGACCAGGCGACTCCAAATTTCGTTTTCTTATATAATGTTTATATTAAATCAGTATAATGGGGGTTAGGTTACATTAGCTGGAATTTGGTGAGGTTAGGTTAGGTTAGGTTAGTTTACGCTCACATTTGATCAAGAGACTAGGTTAGGTTAGGTTAGGTTAGGTTAGGTTAGGTTAGGTTAGGTTAGGTTAGGTTAGGTTAGGTTAGGTTAGGTTAGGTTAGGTTAGGTTAGGTTAGGTTGGTTAGGTTAGGTTAGGTTAGGTTAGGTTAGGTTAGGTTAGGTTAGGCTAGGCTAGGCTAGGCTAGGCTAGGCTAGGCTAGGTTAGGTTAGGTTAGGTTAGGTTAGGTTAGGTTAGGTTAGGTTAGGTTTTCTTAGGTTAGGTTAGGTTAGGTTAGGTAAATTATAATAAAAATATTGATAATTTTAGAAATAATAACAACACTAATAATTGTAATAACAATAATAGCAATATTATGATTATTTCTACTCATTATTATTTCTAATTATTATCATCATCGTTAGTCTTATTTTTATCATCATGAAAATCATTAGAGTATTTTTGATAATTGCTATTATTAATTATCCTATTTAATGTCATAATCATCCTTATTATCGTCATTCTTCATGGAATTATTATGAAAATCATCATAATTAGCCGAATTATTGCAGAAATCACCATAATCATCCCATAAACTCAAAAAGTTTTTTTTTTTAATCATATTCGCATAAGGCTATATATCGGTAGATTTCGCTGTCTTTTCGACTTTGGGATTTTTATACTTTTAACCTTTTTTCATTATGGATTGGCTTTATTATTATTATCATCATTATTATCATTAATAGCATTAACATCATCATTATCATCATTATAGTAATTATCGCCATAATTACCCTTAATGTAATCATTATTAGTGGTATTATCTTAATTTTTAATGTCATTTTTCTCATTATAACTATTTCTATAATGATAATAACAATAATAATAATTCTAGAAATAATAACAACAGTAATAATTATAATAACAATAATAGTGATATGATTATTTCTACTATAATTATTATTTCTAATTATTATCACCATCGTTAGTCTGATTGTTATTATCATGAAAATCATTAGAGTATTGTTAATGATTGATATTATTGCCTTATTTACGCAAATTATCATTATAATTATAATTTTATTATAATTATCCTAATGAATGCCATAAAAATCCTAATTAATGTCCTAATTATCATAATTATCGTCATTATTAATGGGATTATCATGAAAATCATCCTATTTAGCCAAATTATTGCAGAAATCATCATAATCATCCCATAAACTCAAAAAAGGTTTTTTTTCGACCATATTCTCGCTTTCTTGATAATGACAATAAGACTAACGATGATGATAATAATTTGAAATAATAATGATAGTAGAAATAATCATAATAACACTATTATTGTTATAATAATTATTACTGTTCTTGTTATTATTTCTAAAATTATCATTATAGTTATTATCATTATAGAAATAGTTATAATAGGGAAAAATGACTTTAATAATTTAGATAATACCTTTTATAATAATTATATTAAGGGTAATTATTGCGATAATTACTATAATGATGATAATGATGTTAATGCTATTAAAGATAATAATAATGATGATAATAATCATAAAGCCCATCCATAATGAAAAAAAGGCTACAAGTATTAAAAAAAAAAAAACAAAGTCGATAATAAGGATAATCATGACATTAATTAGGATAATTATGACATTAATTAGGATAATTATGACATTGATTAGGATAATTATAATGAAATGATAATTATAATGATAATTTGCGTGATTAAGGCAATAATAGCAATCATCAACAATACTGTAATGATTTTCATGATAATAACAATAAGACTAACGATGATGATAATAATTAGAAATAATAATGATAGTAGAAATAATCATAATATCGCTATTATTGTTATTATAATTATTACTGTTGTTATTATTTCTAAAATTATCATTATTGTTATTATCATTATAGAAATAGTTATAATGAGGAAAATGACATTAATAATTAAGATAATATCTTTTATAATGATTATATTAAGGGTAATTATGACGATAATTACTATAATAATGATAATGATGATGTTAATGCTATTAATGATAATAATGATGAAGATAATAATCATAAAGCCCATCCATAATGAAAAAAGTTAAAAGTATAAAACCCCCAAAGTCGAAAAAACGGCGAAATCTAACGATATATAGCATTTGAGAATATGGTCGACAAACCCCCTTTTTCGAGTTTATGGGATGATTATGATGATTTCTGCAATAATTCGGCTAATCATAAGGATTTTCATGATAATCCCATTAATAATGACGATATTAATGATAATTATGACATTAATTAGGATAATTATAATAAAATGATAATCATAATAAAATGATAGTTACAATGATAATTTGCGTAATCAAGGCAATAATACCAATCATCAACAATACTCTAATGATTTTCATAATAATAACAATAAGACTAACGATGATGATAATAATTAGAAATAATAATGATAGTAGAAATATTCATAATATCGCTATTATTGTTATTATAATTATTACTGTTGTTATTATTTCTAAAAAAAAAGTCTAAAAGTATAAAACCCCCCAAATTCGAAAAACCGCGAAATCTAGTGATATATAGGCTTTTGAGAATATGGTTGAAAAAAAAACCTTTTAATTTTCATGATAATATCATTAATAATGACAATAATAATGATAATTATGAAATTGATTAGGATAATTAAAAAATTAATTAGGATAATTATGACATCAATTAGGATAATTATGACATTAATTAGGAAAATTATAATAAAATGATAATCATAATGATAATTTGCGTAATTAAGGCAATAATAGGAATCATCAACAATATTCTATTTTCATGATAATACCAATAAGACTAACGATAATGATAATAATTAGAAATAATAATGATAGTAGAAATAATCATAATATCGCTATTATTGTTATTATAATCATCATTGTTGTTATTATTTCTAAAATTATCATTATTGTTATTATCATTATAGAAATAGTTATAATGAGGAAAATGACATTAATAATTAAGATAATAGCTCTTATAATGATTATATTAAGGGTAATTATGGCGATAATTACTATAATGATGATAATGATGATGTTAATGCTATTAATGATAATAATGATGATAATAGCCATAAAACCCATCCATAATGAAATAAAGGCTAAAAGTACAAAAAAAACAAGTCGAAAAAACGGCGAAATCTAGTGATATATAGCCTTTTGAGAATATGGTCGAAAAACCCGCTTTCAGAGTTTATGGGATGATTATGATGATTTCTGCAATAACTTATTATGTTTATTTTCATGATAATCCCATTAATAATGACGATAATAATGATAATTATGATGATAATTATGATGATAATGACAATAAAAATGATAATGATGATAATGACAATAATAATGATAATGATGATAAAGTCATAATTTTGTTTATAATCTTCAGAATTACTGCAATAATAGCAATAAATAACTCTATTCCAATAAGTTCCATACTAATAATGGCGATAGAAATAATAATAACATCATTATCATTGTCATTACAATTATTATTATTGTCATATTTATTTCTAAGATCATCATTATTGATATCATCATTATATAAATAGGTATAATGATAAAAAAGCATTAATAGTTATTTTACCTGCATTAATGGTAATAATAATAATGATAATCATGATGATAAATATAATGAAAATAATCATAAAAATGATTTCCGTAATCGAAAAAACGGCAAAATCTAGCGTATTACAGCCTTTTGAGAGAAACGTCGAAAAAAAAAACCTTTTCGCTTTTTAATGGTAATTATAAGGATTTTAACATTAATTCAGGTAATTATGAGGATTTTAACATTAATTCAGGTAATTATGATGATTTCCATGATTATTCCTTTTTTATTGACAATAATGATGATAATTATGATGATAATGACAATGATAATGACAATAATAATGATAATAATGATATAGTTATAATTATAATGATAATCTTCATAATTACTGCAATAATAGCAATAATTAACTCTCTTCCAATAATGTCCATACCAATAATGGCAATAGAAATAATAACATCATTATCATTGTCATTGTAATGATTATTATTGTCATTATTATTTCTAAGATCATTATTGCTATCATCATTATATAAATACTTATAATGATAATAATGATAGAAATAGCAATAATAATTAGCATAATAATTATTATAACTGCAAAAATGATGATAATAATAAGGATAATCATGATGATAATGATTATAATGATAATAATCATAAAAATGATGACAGTAATGATAATAATGATGATAATCATTATCATTCAGTCCATTTATAATGAAATAAAGGGCACAAGTAATAAATTCCCAAAAGTCGAAAAAAGTGGCAAAATCTAGCGTATTACAGCCTTTTGAGAGAAACGTCGAAAAAAACCCTTTTCGCTTTTTAATGGTAATCATTAGGATTTTAACATTCATTCAGGTAATTATGATGATTTCCATGATGATTCCTTTATTATTGACAATAATGATGATAGTTAAGATGATAACAATGATAATGGCGATAATAATGATAATAATGATAAAGTCAAAATTATAATGACAATCTTGATAATTACTGCAATAATAGCAATAATTAACTCTATTCCAATAATTTCCATACTAATAATGGCAATAGAAATAATAATAACATCATTATCATTATCATTATAATTATTAATATTGTCATTATTATTTCTAACATCGTCATTATTGATATTATCATTATATAGATAGTTAAAATGATAAAATAGCAATAATAATTAGCATAATAATTATTATAACTGCAATATTGATGATAAAATTAATGATTATCACGATGATAATGACTATAATGATAATAATAATAAAAATGATGACAGTAATGATAATAATGATGATAATAATTATCATTCAGTCCATTTATGATGAAATAAAGGGCAGAAGTAATAAAATCCCAAAAGTCGAAAAAAAAACGGCAAAATCTAGCGTATTACAGCATTTTGAGAGAAACGTCGTAAAAACCCTTTTCGCTTTTTAATGGTAATTATAGAGGTTTTAACATTAATTCAGGTATTTATGATGATTTCCATGATGATTCCTTTATCATTGACAATAATGATGATAATTATGATGATAATGACAATGAAAATGACAATAATAATGATAATAATGATAAAATCATAATTATAATGATAATCTTGATAATTACTGCAATAATAACAATAATTAACTCTATTCCAATAATTTCCATACTAATAATAGCAATAGAAATAATAACATCATTATCATTATTATTATTGTCATTATTATTTCTAAGATCATCATTATTGCTATTATAATTATATATAGTTATAATGATAAAGATAGCAATATAAATTAGCGTGATAATTAATATAACTGCAATAATGATGATAATAATAATGATAATCATGATGATGATGACTATAATGATAATCATGATGATGATGACTATAATGATAAAAATCATAAAAATCATGACAGTAATGATAATAATGATGATTATCATTCAGTCCATTTATAATGAAATAAAGGCCAGAAATAACAAAATCCCAATAATCGAAAAAACGGGCAAATCTAGCGGATTACAGTCCTTTGAGAGAAACGTCGAAAGACCCTTTTCGCTTTTTAATGGCAATTATGAGGATTAATCCAGGTCATTATGATGATTTCCATTTTGAATCCTTTATTATTGAAAATAATGATGATAATGACAATGATAATGACAATAATAATGATAATAATGATAAAGTCATAATTATAATTATAATCATGAGAATTACTGCAATAATAGCAATAATTAACTCTATTCCAATAATTTCCATACTAATAATGGCAATAGAAATAATAACGACATGATCATTGTCATTATAATTATTATAATTGCCATTATTATTTCTAAGATCATCATTATTGCTATTATCATTATATAAATAGTTGTAATGATAAAAATAGCAATAATAATTAGCATGATAATTATTACAACTGCAATAATGATGATAATAATAATGATAATCATGATGATAATGCCTCTAATGATAATAATCATAAAAATGATGACAGTAATGATAACAATGGTGATAATCATTATCATTCAGTCCATTTATAATGAAACGTCGGAAAATAAAAACCTTTTTCTCTTTTTAATGGTAATTATGAGAATTGTAACATTAATTCAGGTAATTATGATGATTTCCATGATGATTCCTTTATTATTGACAATAATGATGATAATCATGATGATAATAACAATGATAATGACAATAATAATGATAATAATGATAAAGTCATAATTATAATGATAATCTTGAGAATTTCTGCAATAATACCAATAATTAACTCTATTCCAATAATATCTTTACTAATAAGGGCAATAGAAATAATATCATTATCATTGTCATTATAATTATTATTATTGTCATTATTATTTCTAAGATCATCATTATTGCTATTATCATTATATAAATAGTTATGATGATACAAATAGCAATAATATTTAGCAAAATAATTATTATAATTGCAATAATGATGATAATACTATCATCATTATTGCTAATGATAATGACTATAATGATAATAATCATAAAAATTATGACAGTAATGATAATAATGATGATAATAATTACCATTCAGTCCATTTATGATGAAATAGAGGCCAGAAGTAATACATTCCCAAAAGTCGAAAAAAGCGGCAAAATCTAGCTTATTACATCCTTTTGAGAAAAACGTCGAAAACACCTCTTCACTTTTTAATGGTAATTATGAGGATTTTAGCTTTAATTCAGGTAATTATGAGGATTTTAAAATTAATTCTGGTGATTATGATGATTTCCATGATTATTCCTTTATTATTGACAATAATTATGATAATTATGATGATAATGACAATGATAATGACAATCATAATGATAATAATGATAAAGTTATAATTACAATGATAATCTTCATAATTACTGCAATAATAGCAATAATTAACTATTCTAACAATTTCCATACTAATAAAAGCAATAGAAATAATAATAACATTATTATTGTTATTATTATTTCTAAGATCATTATTGCTATTATCATTATAATGATAGTTATAATGATAAAAATAGCAATAATGATTAGCATAATAATTATTATAACTGCAATAATGATGATAATAATAATGATGATCATGATGATAATGACAATAATGATAATAATCATAAAAATGATGACAGTAATGATAAAAATGATGATAATAATTATCATTCAGTCCATTTATAATGAAATAAAGGGCACAAATAATAAATTCCCAAACTCGAAAAAAGCGGCAAAATCTAGAATATTACAGCCTTTTGAGAGAAACGTCGAAAAAAGGCCTTTTCGCTTTTTTAATGGTAATTATGAGGATTTTAACATTAATTCAGGTAATTATGATGATTTCTATGATTCCTTTATTATTAACAATAATGATGATAATTATGATGATAATGACAATAATAATGATGATAATGATAAAGTCATAATTACAATGACAATCTTGATAATTACTGCTATAATAGCAAATAATTAACTCTATTCCAATAATTTCCATACTAATAATGACAATGAAAATGATAATAAAATCGTTATCATTGTCATTATAATTATTAATATTGTCATTATTATTTCTAAGATCATTATTATTAATATCATAATTATATAAATAGTCATAATGATAAAAATAGCAATAATAATTGGCATAATAATTATCATAGCTGCAATAATGATGTCATAATAATGATAATCATGATAATGACTATAATGATTATAATCATAGAAATGATGACGGTAATGATAATAATGATGAAAATATCATTCAGTCCATTTATAATGAAATAAAGGCCAGAAGTAATAAAATCACAATAGTCGAAAAACGGCAAAATCTTGGTTATTACAGCCTTTTCAGAGAAACGTCGAAAAAAACCTTTTAGCTTTTTAATGGTAATTATGAGGATGTTAACATTAATTCAGGTAATTATGATGATTTCCAGGATGATTCCTTTATTATTGACAATAATGATGATAATGACAAAGATAATGACAATTATAATGATAATAATGATAAAGTCATAATTATAATGATAATCTTGATAATTACTGCAATAATAGCAATTATTAACTCTATTCCAATAATTCCCTTACTAATAATGGCAATAGAAATAATAATAGCATCATTATCATTGTCATTGTAATTATTATTATTGTCATTATTATTTCTAAGATCATCATTATTGCTTTTATCATTATATAAATAGTTATAATGATAAAAATAGCAATAATAATTAGCATAATAATTATTATAACTGCAATGATAATGATAATAATAATGATAATTATGATCATAATGACTATAATGATAATAATCATAAAAGTGATGAGAGTAATGATTATGATGATAATAATTATCATTCATTCCATTTATAATGAAATAAAGGCCAGAGGTAATCAAATCCCAAAAGTCGAAAAAAGGGCAAAATATAGCGTGTTACAACCTTTCGAGAGAAACGTCGAAAAAATATCTTTTTTGCTTTTTAATGGTAATTATGAGGATTTTAACATTAATTCATATAATTATGAGGATTTTAACATTAATTCAGGTAATTATGATGATTTCCATGATTATTCCTTTATTTTTGATAACAATGATGATAATTATGATGATAATGACAATAATAATGATAATAGTGATAAAGTTATAATTATAATGATAATCTTCATAATTACTGCAATAATAACAATAATTAACTCTATTCCAACAATTTCCATACTAGCATTATTATTATGACTTTACCATTATTATCATTATTATTGTCATTATCATTGTCATTATCATCATAATTATCATCATTATTGTCAATGATAAAGGAATCATCATGGAAATCATCATAATTACCTGAATTAATATTAAAATCCTCATAATTACCATTAAAAAGCGAAAAGGTTTTTTTTCGACGTTTCTCTCAGAAGGCAGTAATACGCTAGATTTTGCAATTTTTTCGAATTATCGGATTTGATTACTTCATTGTAAATGGACGGAATGATAATTATTATCATCATTATTATCATTATTGTCATCATTTTTATGATTATTATCATTATAGTCATTATCATCATGATTATCATTATTATTATCATCATTATTGCAGTTGTAATAATTATTATGCTAATTATTATTTCTATTTTCATTATTATAACTATTTATATAATGATAATAGCAATAATGATCTAAGAAATAATAATGACAATAATAATCATTATAATGACAATGATAATGATATCATTATTTCTATTGCCATTATTAGTATGGAAATTATTGGAATAGAGTTAATTATTGCAGTAATTCTCAAGATTATCATTATAATTATGACTTTATCATTATCATTATTATTGTCATTATCATTGTCATTATCATCATAATTATCATCATTATTATTAATAAAGGATTCATGAGGGAAATCATCATAATTACCTTATTTAATGTTAAAATCCTCATAATTACCATTAAAAAGCGAAAAGTTTTTTTTTTCGACGTTTCTCTCAAAAGGCTGTAATACGCTAGATTTTGCCGGTTTTCGACTTTTGGGATTTTATTATTTCTGGCCTTTATTTCATTATAAATGGACTGAATGATAATTATTATCATCATTTTTATCATTACTGTCATCATTTTTATGATTATTATCATTATAGTCATTATCATCATGATTATCATTATTATTATCATCATTATTGCAGTTATAATAATTATTATGCTAATCATTTTTGCTATTTTTATCATTATAACTATTTATATAATGATAATAGCAATAATGATGATCTTAGAAATAATAATGATAATAATAATAATTATAATGACAATGATAATATTATTATTTCTATTGCCATTATTAGTATGGAAATTATTGGAATAGAGTTAATTATTGCTATTATTGCAGTAATTATCAAGATTTTCATTATAATTATGACTTTATCATTATTATCATTATTATTGTCATTATCATTGTTATTATCATGATTATCATCATTATTGTCAATAATAAAGGAATCATTATGGAAATTATCATAATTACCTGAATTAATGTTACAATCCTCATATTTACCCTTAAAAAGCGAAAAGCTTTTTATTTTCGACGTTTCTCTCAAAAGGCTGTAATACGCTAGATTTTGCTGGTATTTTTCGACTTTTTGGATTTTATTACTTCTGGCCTTTATTTCATTATAAATGGACTGCATCATTCTTATCACTACTGTCATCATTTTTATGATTATTATCATTATAGTCATTATCATCATGATTATGATTATTATTATAATCATTATTGCAGTTTTAATAATTATTATGCTAATTATTATTGCTATTTTTATCATTATAACTATTTATATCATGATAATAGAAATAATGACAATAGTAATAATTATAATGACAATGATAATGATATTATTGTTTTTATCGCCATTATTAGTATGGAAATTATTGGAATAGAGTTAATTATTGGTATTATTACAAAAATTCTCAAGATTGTCATTATAATTATGACTTTATCATTATTATCATTATTTTTGTCATTATTATTGTAATTATCATCATAATTAACATCATTATTGTCAATAATAAAGGAATAATCATGGAAATCCTCATAATTTCCTGAGTTAATATTAAAATCCTCATAATTACCATTAAAAAGAGACGTTTCATTATAAATGGACTGAATGATAATTATTATCATCATTATTATCATTATTTTCATCATTTTTATGATTATTATCATTAGAGGCATTATCATCATGATTATCATTATTATTATCATCATTATTGTAATTATAATGATTATCATGCTAACTATTATTGCTATTTTTATCATTATAACTATCTATATAATGATAATAGCAATAATGATGATCTTAGAAATATTAATGACAATAATAATCATTATAATGACAATGATAATGATGTTATTATTATTTCTATTGCCATTATTAGTATGGAAATTATTGGAATAGAGTTAATTATTGCTATTATTGCAGTAATTCTCAAGATCATCTTTATAATTATGACTTTATTATTATTATTATCATTATTATTGTCATTTTCATTGCCATTATCATAATTATCATCATTATTGTCAATAATAAAGGAATAATCATGGAAATCATCATAATTACCTGAATAAAAGTTAGAATCCTCATAAATACCATTAGAAAGCGAAAAGGTTTTTTTCTCGACGTTTCTCTCAAAAGGCTGTAATACGGTAGATTTTGCCGTTTTTTCGACTTTTGGGATTTGATTACTTCTGGCCTTTATTTTATTATAAATGGACTGAATGATAAATATTATCATCATTTATAATCATTACTGTCATCATTTTTATGATTATTACCATTATAATCATTATCATCATGATTATCATTATTATTATCATCATTATAGCAGTTATAATAATTATCATGCTAATTATTTTTATGATTATTATTATTATAGTCATTGTCATCATGATTATCATTATTAATATCAGCATTATTGCAGTTATGATAATTATTATGCTAATTATTATTGCTATTTTTATCATTATAACTATGTATATAATGATAATAGCAATAATGATGATCTTAGAAATAATAATGACAATAATAATAATTATAATGACAATGATAATGATATTATTTTTCCTATTGCCATCATTAGTATGGAAATTATTGGAATCGAGTTAATTATTGCTATTATTGCAGTAATTATCAAGATTATCATTATTATTATGACTTTATCATTATTATTGTCGTTATCATTGTCATTATCATCATAATTATTATCATTATTGTCAATAATAAAGGAATCATCATGGACATCATCCTAATTACCTGAATTAATGTCAAGATCCTCATAATTACCATTAAAAATCGAAAAGTTTATTTTTTCGACCTTTCTCTCAAAAGGTTGTATTACGCTAGATTTTGCCGTTTTTTCGATTATTGGGATTTTATTATTTCTGGCCTTTATTTCATTTTAAATGGACTGAATGATAATTATTATCATCATTACTATCATTAGTCATCATTTTATTATTATTATCATTATAATCATTATTATCATTTGTCATCATTTTATGATTATTATCATTGTAGTCATTAACGTCATGATTATCATTATTATTATCATCATTATTGCAGTTATAATAATTATGTTAATTATTATTGCTATTTTTATTGTTATAACTATTTATATAATGATAATAGCAATAATGATGATCTTAGAAATAATAATGACAATAATAATAATTATAATGACAATGATAATGATTACTTCTATTGTCATTATTAGTATGGATATTATTGGAATAGAGTTAATTATTGCTATTATTGCAGTAATTATCAGGATTATCATTATAATTATGACTTTATCATTAT
>NC_091571.1:19864657-19914812 GCF_042767895.1 Penaeus vannamei | reverse complement strand
TTTTTATTTCTATTGTCATTATTAGTCTGAAAATTATTAGAATAGAGTTGATTATTGCTATTATTGCAGTAATTATCAAAATTATCATTATAATTATGATTTTATCATTATTATCATTTTTATTGTCATTATCATCATAATTATCATCATTTTTGCATATAATGAAGGAATTATCATGAAAATCATCAGAGTTACCTGAATTAATGTTAAAATCCTCATAATTACCGATAAAAAGCGAAAAGGTTTTTTTTTCAACGTTTCTCTAGATTTTGCCGTTTTTTCTTCTTTTGGGATTTTATTACTTTTGTCCTTTATTTCATTATAAATGGACTGGATAATAATTATTATCATCATTATCATTACTGTCATTATTCTTATGATTATCATCATATTTGTAGTGTGATCCGTCTAACCCAGGGGTCCCGTCCCAGTTCATCAAGGCATTCTTAGATTTCTGCCCTCCCTTGATGCTGGCGGGGGATACAGGCGCAAATAGACCTGGTTAACCCCTGTCAATTCAATCCCCTTAAGTGGTAGCGTGGGGGGAAACTGAATAATTAATAGGGGTGTTCCAGTGTGAATACCACTTTCTGACGTTCAGCCTAACCATATGGTAAAATACTTACTAAAAAGTAATCTAAGAAAAATACAAAAGTAAAAGAATATGTGCTAAAGGCACCTAAAATTACTTACTGTCGTATGCAAAAACTAAAAGAAAAGACTTCTAGAGTGGAGGCCTGAAATCCTTACCATAAAACAAAGACAAAACCAGCAAGTCTGGCGTCAGAGCTGAAGGCTTAAAAACCCTTAAAACCTAAAAGAAAAAAGGACAGTATAAAACCCGAGTCTGGTGACACCGAAACAGGAAACCTAAAACTAAAAGATCACTCAGACTTCCTACATTGAAATGTTAAAAGTTACAAATAAAACAGAGAGACACAAGCCAGCCAAGTTCATTTAAAAATAAATAAATAAATAAAAGGATGTTCAAATCATTCAATAAAAATGTTCTTAAGATCACGTCCAGCTCCTATGCAAAGAATATCAGGATCTCAGTACTTAACTTATATTCTTCCGTGATCGTCTCTGTGTTCGGTTCAACAAAATTGGCGACACTGCTGGTGGTTCAAAGCTTCGAAGGATAGCGAAACACACTCGCTGACGTCTCGACTCGTACTTTATTGTTTCTTTTTCAATGCCCCGGTGACGTCAGAGGCCAAACACTTTTACAAAATATATTCTCGTAATAAATAAGCTAAAACTGTGCATAAAAAAGAGCAAAAATTAAACTAAAAGTATAAAAATAGAAATCATAAGAAAATAAAATACAATAACTAAAATGAACGAATAAATACTGTATGTAAAAATGCTTCCCCTACAACTTAAAATGAAAACTAAGTAAAAACGAGACCTTGAAACTTTATTGAATGTTAAAAAAACTAAAATGAATAAAAGCTGAAGATAAAAGGGTCATAAAAATGTCTCATTGTTAAATCATAAATAAAAACTCAGAGAAAACACACAATAAAAAGGGAAAACTAAAATAAAACAATAAAAGTAAATAAAATCGAGAAAAATAACCAAAAAACCGAGGTGAGACAACAAACAATCCTCCAACACAGCCATCAGAGCGGGAGAGCGGAGAGGACGAGATGCAGCATCCAAGACCACCTTACAGAATTCCTCCCCCGCTCTGGGTTGAAGCGAACAGCAGAGACCTGGAAGATAAAAGCAAGCCTGAGTCCTGACAAACACAAAGGAGCGGACATAAGTTTGACAGGTGATCATAAAAGAACAATAATATTAAATAAAAATCCCATCACCATAAAACAAAAATCAGGAGCATCTGGTAACATCTGGTTGCATCTGGTCTCAATACTCCCAGGACACGACGTGGTGCAGTGGAACCAACAGATGAACAGCAATCTCTACTGCAGTGTGGCACACAGCCAAGGGCGCACTGACAGTAGAGTCCCTACAGCAGGCTAACAGCAGCACTTGAACCAGCGTGGCACACGGCCAACTCGTACTGAGTCCAAGCTCCCTAACACACAGCTAACAGCCTTGCTTGATCCAGTGTGGCACACAGCCAAGGGCGCACTGGAACCAAGCTCCCTAGTGGGTTGAGCTAACGACAATCCTTGGTCGGCATGGCACAAAGCCTGGTCGTACCAATCCAAGGTCCCTACAGCACACTGCTAACAGCAATCCTTGATTGGCATGGCACAAAACCTGGTCATACCAATTCAAGGTCCCTAGCACACAGGTAACAGCAACCCTTGATCCAGCATGGCACATAGCCTGGGCGTACTGGACCAAGGTCCCTAGCGCATCGAAGTAACAGCAATCCTTGATCCAGCATGGCACATAGCCTGGGCGTACTGGACCAAGGTCCCTAGCGCATCACATCACTCTCACTACACTCAGCTGCAGGGATTGGGCATCAGTATAATTCACATGAAACTCCTGGCCTTCTAAAGTCAGCCAGGCGCTGTCATCCTGGGACCTTGAGGACAGACTAAAGGTGGTTCATCTCAAAAAGTCCATCCCCAGGAGTATGTCTCCAGGAAATCGGTACATCACACACAGTGACCGTATGGTGCATTTCAAGGTCTGAGTTAATGCAGAAAACAAGGGTTACCTCACTCGGGGTGTTGATTGGTCGACCAGACACGCCTCGCAGAATACTGGAAGTCTTCCTCCGACGTAGGTGGTTATGAGGATCAATCCGCTTGAGAGCTTGGGGTTTAATAATTGTTGCTTCCGATCCTGTATCAATAAAGCAGCGGACTGTAGAACCACTAACATTGAGTTCCTCAACTGGCCGTCCGGTAGGCCCTGTCACTGCCCTTCCCCTCTTGAGGGGTAATGTCTCCACGTGAGGTGCTCCTTGGATCGAACCTGCCAGCGGTTCCTGGAGCTTGGTCACCCTGGCACTCACGAAAGGGGCAATCTCTCACCAAATGTCCTGGACCTCTGCAATGGTAGCATTGTCGTCACGAAGACCGTGGATCTAGGATCTCAGCCCTGGCTCTGCACTCAGATGTACCGTGAGTCCTTACCCGATGATGCTCACACCACCTCTCCCTGACAGGTGATCGATGATAAGATGGACTGGAGCGCTCAGCAGCTACCGGCATAGCATACAAATCCCGACCCCGTGGAGAGTGATCAGGGTGGTAGGGATTTTCCTCTGCTGGTGAAGTATCACTATGCCTTATGCCATTGCGGGAATTCCAGATGCGTTGTGCTGTTTCGGCTATCTGGGTTGGGCTACCATCTTCTTTAACAGAGAGGAAGTCTTGGAGACATGCAGGGATGCCACTAAGGAAGACCCTCTTCACTAGTTCGGATGGATCACCAATGACCTCACGGTGATCCCTGTATCCCAGGTAGACGTGCCCTTCCAACTGCAAAAAGAAGTCCATTGATGCCTGGCTTGGTGTCATCCAGATGTCGTATAGAACTTTATAGAAGTCCGAGGATGTGTAGGTACCTCGGAACTTACTATGGAGAGCTGCCTTGAATGTGTCCCATTCTATGATTGAGTCGAAGAGAGCGGAATTAATGATTAGCTCGGCTGGACCTCTGCAGTTTGCCCGTGCTGCCTGAGTGAACGTCTCTGATGTGGCTGGCTTCACGATGTTCTCAGTTGTCCGAATCCAACTCTCTATTGCTTGGTTCTTTTTGAGCGGCTGTGAGGCAGAAGTATCCCCTTTGAAGTGCGGGACAGTTTCCTTTGTGAACACATAGGAAAATGGTGTGCCAGACAACTGAGATGAAGGATGTGCTGACTGGGGACGCTGAGGCGAAGACCTAGGCCGGAACTGCTGCAGCAGGGATGTTTGTGGTTCATACGTGTGTTGACGTTCAGGATACAGCTGCTGCTCTGGTATTGGAGTGTGGGGCGGCTCCGAGGAAGAGGCTGAGGGGGAGAGCGGCTTCCATTAATGACAGGAGGCTGCTGATGGTGGTCTTGACACCTAGTCATGGTATGTTGTACTGAGGGGGCGAGACGGCGGACCTCTGCTAGCTCCTGGTCCCGCTGCTGAAGTTGACGACGAAGCTCTTGAATCTCTCGGACTTGGGCACATTCCATGGGTGCTAGTGCAACACCTGACCCCTGTAGTCATTGGCGGGCCTCAGTCAGCTCCCTGTTCCGTTCCTCTAGCTGGCGGCGGAGCTCCTGAATTTCCCGTTCTCGGGTATGTACCACAGGCACGGGCGCAGCGTTCATCCGCAGTAATTGAAGGTGGGTCTCCTCCAGCTCCCTGTTGCATTCCTCCAGCTGGCGACGGAGTTGCTGAATTGGATCCTCCTGGTCTAGTTCTCTCCCCTGTGGCTGATGGAGGTTACTGTCTGCTGGCTGTTCTTGATCTAGAGTGCCTGCATGCGATGTTCAAGGGCTTCTTCATGGCGCTGTAGTCGGGCATCATTCTGCTCCTTGTACTCTCGTACTTCAGCGACTAGAGAGTTGATGTTCTCCATGATCTGGTCAAACATGGGTATTCTGTGACCATCATCTGGACAGCCTCGCGTACATCCGGTTTAAAACCACCTGGTGTGCGGCGTGGTGTTGGGGAGACTTCACGGGATGTCGGCTGGCTGCTCATCCGGATGTTTCGACGCTGCTGGAGTCTCTGGTATCGCTCCTGCCTCTCCCTGCTGTTCGGCATGCCAGGAACGCAGCAACCAAATACTTGGAGCTCTTCACGTACAAATACAAACTACTGCTGGCAGGAAACAAAACCAACACACAACTGAAAATTCACTGGATCACAAAGAAGCCAGAGTTCATAAGTGTAAACTGCTGCACAAAGCAAAGACGCTGCACAAAGCAAAGACGCTGCACAAAGCAAAGACGCTGCACAAAGCAAAGACGCTGCACAAAGCAAAGACGCTGCACAGAGCAAAGACACTGCACAGAGCAAAGACGCTGCACAGAGCAAAGACGCAGCACAGAGCAAAGACGCTGCACAGAGCAAAGACTCTGCACAGAGCAAAGACGCTGCACAGAGCAAAGACGCTGCGCAGAGCAAAGACGCTGCACAGAGCAAAGACGCTGCACAGAGCAAAGACGCTGCACAAAGCAAAGACGCTGCACAGAGCAAAGACGCTGCGCAGAGCAAAGACGCTGCACAGAGCAAAGACGCTGCACGGACCAAAGACGCTGCACAGAGCAAAGACGCGGCACAAAGCAAAGACACAGCACAAAGCAAAAACACGGCACAAAGCAAAGACACGGCACAAAGCAAAGACACGGCACAAAGCAAAGACACTGCACAAAACAAAGATACTGCACCACCAAAAGTGAACTGGCTGGGGATAAAAGGGTTAATACCAAATAAATAAAAACATCCTAAACTAAGTGAGCCACAGTAAAACTAACTTGGCGAGCTGGTGATTAGCAATAAAAGAATTTAACTCTGAAAGAGAGAAGGTAAAAAAGCTGAAAGAAAAAGGCCAAGCTCTAAGAACTACCAAATGTAAAAACTAAATACCCTGAAAACTTGTAAAAGCGGGAAAAACAGTAAAACATAAAACACAAACACCAAAAGTAAAAGAAGTGGCTCACCAACGACTACTTAAAATCATGCATGACATAAAAAATAATGCTTGACGTCTCAACATCAGAAAGTGATTACTCAAGAGCGTTAACACATTCACTGGAACATCTCAATGCAAAAGCCACCAAAACCTACCGTTGTAGTGTGATCCGTCTAACCCAGGGGTCCCGTCCCAGTTCATTAAGGCATTCTTAGAATTCTGCCCTCCCTTGATGCTGGCGGGGGATACAGGCGCAAATAGACTTGGTTAACCCCTGTCAATTCAATCCCCTTAAGTGGTAGCGTGGGGGGAAACTGAATAATTAATAGGGGTGTTCCAGTGTGAATACCACTTTCTGACGTTCAGCCTAACCATATGGTAAAATACTTACTAAAAAGTAATCTAAGAAAAATACAAAAGTAAAAGAATATGTGCTAAAGGCACCTAAAATTACTAACTGTCATTAATATAATTATTAATATAATTATAATATAATATAATAATAATAATAATATTTTTAATAATACTTATAATGACAAAAAATATGATAATTATGACGATAATGACAATGATAATGACAATAATAATGATAATAAGGATAAAGTCATAATTATAATGATAATCTTTATAATTACTGCAATAATAGCAATAATTAACTCTATTCCAATAATTTCCATACTAATAATGGCAATAGAAATAATAATAACATTATCATTGTCATTATAATTATTATTATTGTCATTATTATTTCTAAGATCATCATTATTGCTATTGCAATAAATATAAATAGTTATAATGATAAAAATAGCAATGATAATTAGCATAATAATTATTATAACTGCAATAGTGATGATAATAATAATGATAATAATCATAAAAATGATGACAGTAATGATAATTGTGATGATAATCATTATCATTCAGTCCATTTATAATGATATGAAGGCCAAAAGTAAAAAAATCCCAAAAGTCGAAAAACGGCAAAATCTAGAGTATTACAGCCTTTTGAGGGAAACGTCGATAAAAACCTTTTCGCTTTTTAATGGTAATTATGAGGATTTTAACATTAATTCAGGTAGTTATGATGATTTCCATTATGATTCCTTTATTATTAACAATTATGATGATAATTATGATGATAATGACAATGATAATTACAATAATAATGATAATAATGAAAAAGTCATAATCATAATGACAATCTTGATAATTACTGCAATAATAGCAATAAATAACTCTATTCCAATAATTTCCATACTAATAATGGCAATAGAAATAATAACATCATTATCAATGTCATTATAATTATTATTATTGTCATTATTATTTCTTAGATCATCATTATTGCTATTATCATTATATAAATAGTTAAAATGATAAAAATAGCAATAATAATTATCATAAAAAATATCATAACTGCAATAATTATGATAATAATAATGATAATCATTATGATAATGACTACAATGATAATAATCATAAAAATGATGACAGTAATGATAATAAGGATGATAATAATTATCGTTCAGTCCAATTATAATTAAATAAAGGACAGAAGTAATAAAATCCCAAAAGTCGAAAAAAAACTGCAAAATCTAGCGTATTACGGGATTTTAACATTAATTCAGGTAATTATGATGATTTCCATGATTATTCCTTTATTATTGACAGTAATGACGAAAATTATGATGATAATGACAATGAAAATGACAATAATAATGAAAATAATGATAAAGTCATAATTATAATGATTAATCTTGATAATTACTGCAATAATAGCAATAATTAACTCTATTCCAATAATTTCCATACTAATAATGGAAATAGGAATAATAATAACATCATTATCATTGTCATTATAATTATTAATATTTTCATTATTATTTCTAAGATCATCATTATTGCTATTATCATTATATAGATAGTTATAATGATAAAAATAGCAATAATAATTAGCATAATAAATATTATAACTACAGTAATGATGATAATAATAATGATAATCACGCGTATAATGACTCTAATGATAATAATCATAAAAATGATGACTGTAATGATAATAATTATCATTCAGTCCATTTGAATTGAAATAAAGACCAGAAGTAATAAAATCTAAAAAGTCGAAAAAAAAGGCAAAATCAAGCGTATTACAGCCTTTCGAGAGAAAGGTCGAAAAAAAAACATTTTCGCTTTTTAATAGTAATTATGATGATTTTAACATTAATTCAGGTAATTATGAGGATTTCCATGATGAATCCTTTATTATTGAGAATAAAGATGATAATTATGATGATATAATTATCAAGATCATCCTTATAATTATGGCTTTATCATCATTATCATTATTATTGTCATTATCATTGTCATTATCATCATAATTATCATCATTATTGTCAATATTAAAGGAATCATCATGGAAATCATCATAATTACCTGTATTAATGTTAAAATCCTCATAATTACCCTTAAAAAGCAAAAAGTTTTTTTTTCGACGTTTCTCTCAAAAGGCTGAAATACGCTAGATTTTGCCGTTTTTTCGACTTTTGGGATATTATTACTTTTAGCCTTTATTTCATTATAAATGGATTGAAGGATAATTATTATCATCATTATCATTACTGTCATCATTTTTATGATTATTATAATTATAGTCATTATCATCATGATTATTTTTATTTCCGTCATTATTACAGTTATAATAATCATTATTCTAATTATTATTGCTATCTTTATCATTGTAACTTTTTATATAATGATAATAGCAATAATGATGATCTTAGAAATGAAAATGACAATAATAGTAATTATAATGACAATGATAATGATGTTATTATTATTTCTATTGCCATTATTAGTATGGAAATTATTGGAATAGAATTAATTATTGCTATTATTAAAGTAATTAAGAAGATTATCATTATAATTACGACTTTATAATTATTATCATTATTATTGTCATTATCATTGTCATAATCATCATTATTATTGTCATTATCATCATAATTATCATCATAATCATCATCATTATTGTCATTAATAAAGGAATCATCATGGAAATCATCATAATTACCTGAATTAATGTTAAAATCCTCATAATTATTTTTTTTCGACGTTTCTCTCAAAAGGCTGGAATCGCCTAGATTTTGCCTTTTTTTCAACTTCTGGGATTTCATTACTTCTGGCCTTTAATCATAAATGGACTGAATGATAATTATTATCATTATTATCATTACTGTCATCATGTTTTTTGATTATTATCATTATAGTCATTGTCATCATGATTATCATTATTATTATCATCATTATTGCAGTTACAATAATTATTATGCTAATTATTATTTCTATTTTTATCATTATAACTATTCTTATAATAATAATAGCAATAATGATGATCTTAGAAATAATAATGACAATAATAATAATTATAATGACAATGGTAATGATGTTATTATTATTTCTATTGCCATTATTAGTTTGGAAATTATTGGAATAGAGTTAATTATTGCTATTATTACAGTAATTATCAAGATTATCATTATAATTATGACTTTATTAATATTATCATTATTATTGCCATTATCATTGTCATTATCTTAATTATCATCATTATTTTCAATAATTAAGGAATCATCATGGAAATAATCATAATTACCTGAATTAATGTTAAAATCCTCATAATTACCATTAAAAAGCGAAAAGGGTTTTTTTTCGACGTTTCTCTCAAAAGGCTATAATATGCTAGATTTTGCCGTTTTTTTCGACTTTTGGGATTTTATTACTTCTGGCCTTTATTTCATTATAAATGGACCGAATGATAATTATTATCATTATTATCATTACTGTCATCATTTTTATGATTATTATCATTATAGGCATTATCATAATGATTATAATAATTATTATTGCTATTTTCATCATTATAACTATTTATATAATGATAATAACAATATTGATGATCTTAGAAATAATAATGACAATAATAAATAACAATAATGACATGATAATGATGTTATTATTATTTCAATTGCCATTATTAGTATGGAAATTATTGGAATAGAGTTAATTATTTCTATTATTACAGTAATTATCTTGATTATCATAATTATGACTTTATCATTATTATCATTATTATTGTCATTATCCTTGTCATTATCATCATAATTATCATCATTATTCAATAAAGGAAACGTCATGGAAATCATCATAATTACCTGAATTAATGTTAAAATACTCATAATTACCAATAAAAAGCGAATAGTTTTTTTCGACTTTTCTCTCAAAAGGCTATAATACTCTAGATTTTGCCTTTTTTTCGACTTTTGGGATTTTATTTCTTAGGGCCTTTATTTCATTATAAATGGACTGAATGATAATTATCACCATTATTATCATTACTGTTATCATTTGTTATCATCATTGTCATCATGATTATCATTTTTATTATCATCATTATTGCAGTTATAATAATTATCATGCTAATTATTAATGCTATTTTTATCATTATAACTATTTATATAATGATAAAAACAATAATGATGATCTTAGAAATAATAGTGACAATAATAATAATTATAAAGTCAATGATAATGATATTATTTCTATTGCTATTATTAGTATGGAAATTATTGGTAAAGAGTTAATTATTGCTATTATTGCAGTAATTATCAAGATTATCATTATAATTATGACTTTATCATTATTATCATTATTATTGTCATTATCACTGTCATTATCATCCTAATTATCATCATTATTGTCAATAATAAAGGAATCATCGTCGAAATCATCATAATTACCTGAATTAATGTTAAAATCCTCATAATTACCATTAAAAAGCGAAAAGGGTTTTTTTTCGACGTTTCTCTCAAAAGGCTGTAATACGCTAGATTTTGCCGTTTTTTCGACTATTGGGATTTTATTACTTCTGGCCATTATTTCATTATAAATGGACTGAATGATAAATATTATCATCATTATTATCATTACTGTCATCATTTTTATGATTATTATCATTATAGTCATTATCATCATGATTATCATTATTATTATTATCATGATTATCATTATTATTATCATCATTATTGCAGTTATAATAATTATTATGCTAATTATTATTGCTATTTTCATCATTATAACTATTTATATAATGATAAAAGCAATAATGATGATCTTAGAAATAATAATGACAATAATAATAAGTATAATGACAATGATAATGATGTTATTATAATTTCTATTGCCATTATTAGTATGGAAATTCTTCGAATAGAGTTAATTATTGCTATTATTGCAGTAATTATCAAGATTATCATTATAATTATGACTTTATCATTATTATCATTATTATTGTCATTATCATTGTCATTATAATCATAATTATCATTATTTTTTCAATAATAAAGGAATCATCATGGAAATCATCATAATTACCTGAATTAATGTTAAAATCCTCATAATTACCATTAAAAAGCTGAAAGTTTTTTTTTCGGCGTTTCTCTCAAAAGGCTTATTTTCGACATTTGGTATTTTATTACTTCTGGCCTTTATTTCATTATAAATGGACTGAATGATAATTATTTTCAACATTATTAGCATTACCGTCATCATTTTTATGATTATTATCATTATAGTCATTATCATCAAGATTTTCATTATTATTATCATCATTATTGCAGTTATAATGATTATTATGCTAATTATTATTGCTATGTCTATCATTATAACTATTTATATAATGATAATAGCAATAATGAGGATCTTAGAAATAATAATGACAATAATAATAATTATAATAACAATGATAATGATGTTATTATTTCTATTGCCATTATTAGTATGGAAATTATTGGAATAGAGTTAATCAAAGCTATTATTGCAGTAATTATCAAGATTATCATTATAATTATGACTATTATTATTATCATTATTGTCATTATCATTGTCATTATCATCATAATTATAATCATTATTGTCAATAATAAAGGAATCATTATGGAAATCATCATAAATACCTAAATTAAAATCTTCATAATTACCATTACAAAGCGAAAAAAATTTTTTTGGAAGTTTCTCTCAAAAGGTTGTAATAGGCTAGATTTTGCCTTTTTTTCAACTTTTGGGATTTGATTACTTCTTGCCTTTATTTCATTATAAATGGACTGAATTATAATTATTATCATTATTATCATTACTATCATCATTTTTATGATTATTATCATTATAATCATTATCATCATGATTATCATTATTATTATCATCATTATTGCAGTTATGATAATCACTATGCTAATTATTATTGCTATAATAATTAGCATAATAATAATGACAATAATAATAATTATAATAATTATCATTATCATCATAATTATCATCATTATTGTCAATAATAAAGGAATCATCATGGAAATCATCATAATTACCTAAATTAATGTTAAAATCCTCACAATTACCATTAAAAAGCGAAAGGGTTTTTTTCGACATTTCTCTCAAAATGCTATAATACGCTAGATTTTGCCGTTTTTTTTTTAACTTTGGGATTTTATTACTTCTGCCCTTTATTTCATTATAAATGGACTGAATGATAAGTATTATTATCATTACTGTCATGATTTTTATGATTATTATAATTATAGTCATTATCATCATCATTATCATTATTTTTATCATCATTATTGCAGTTATAATAATTATTATGGTAACTATTATTGCTATTTTATCATTATAACTATTTATATGATAATAATAGCAATAATGATCTAAAAAATAATAATGGCAATAAAAATAAGTATAATGAATATGATAATGATGTTATTATTATTTCTATTACCATTATTAGTATGGAAATTATTGGAATAGAGTTAATCATTGCTATTATTGCAGTAATTCTCAAGATTATCATTATGATTATGACTTTATCATTATTATCATTATTATTGTCATTATCATTGTCATTATCACAATAGTTATCATCATTATTGTCAATAATAAAGGAATCGTCATGGAAATCATCACAATTACCTGAATTAATGTTAAAATCCTCATAATTACCATTAAAAAGCGAAAAGGTTTTTTTTCGACGTTTCTCTCAAAAGGCTTTAATACGCTAGATTTTGCTGTTTTTTCGACTTCTGGGATTTTATTACTTCTGGCCTTTATTTCATTATAAATGGACTGAATGATAAATATTATCATTATTATCATTACTGTCATCTTTATGATTATTATCCATATAGTCATTGTCATCATGATTATCATTATTATTATCATCATTATTATCATAATTATTGCAGTTATAAAAATTATTATGCTAATTATTATTGCTATTTTTATCATTATAACTATTTATATAATGATAATAGCAATAATGATGATCTTAGAAATAATAATGACGATAATAATAATTATAATGACAATGATAATGATATTATTTCTATTGCCATTATTAGTATGGAAATTATTGGAATAGAGTTATTAATTGTTATTATTGCAGTAATTATCAAGATTATCATTATAATTATGACTTTGTCATTATTATCGTTATTATTGTCATTATCATTGTCATTATAATCATAATCATCATCATTATTGTCAATAATAAAGGAATAATCATGGAAATCATCATAATTACGTGAATTAATGTTAAAACCCTCTTAATTACCATTAAAAAGCGAAAAAAAATTTTTCGACGTTTCTCTCAAAAGGCCGTTTTTTAACTATTGGGATTTTATTACTTCTGGCCTTTATTTCATTATAAATGGACTGAATGATAATTATTATCATTATTATCATTACTGTCATCATTTTTAAGATTATTAGCATTATAGTCATTATCATCATGATTATCATTATTATTATCATCATGATTATCATTATTATTATCATCATAATTTCATTTATGATAATTATTATGCTAATTATTATTGCAATTTTTATCTTTATAACTAGTCATATAATGATAAAAGCAATAATGATCTTAGAAATAATAATGACAATAATAATAATAATTATAATGACAATGATAATCATATTATTATTTCTATTGCCATTTTTAGTATGGAAATTATGGAATAGAGTTAATTATTGCTATTATTACAGTAATTATCAAGATTGTCATTATAATTATGACTTTATCATTGTTATCATTATTATTGTCATTATCATTGTCATTATCATCATAATGATCATCATTATTGTCAATAATAAAGGAATCATCATGGAAATCATCATAATTATCTGAATTAATGTTAAAATCCTCTTAATTACCATTAAATAACGAAAAGGTTTTTTTTCGGTTTGTCTCAAAAGGCTGTAATACGCTTGATTTTGCCGTTTTTTCGACTTTTGGGATTTTATTACTTCAGGTCTTTATTTCATTATAAATGGACTGAATGATAACTATTATCATCATTATTATTACTGTCATCATTTTTATGATTATTATCATTATAGTCATTATCATCATGATTATCATTATTATTATCATCATTATTGCAGTTATAATAATTATTATGCTAATTATTATTGCTATTTTTATCATTATAACTATTTATATAATGATAAGAGCAATAATCATGATCTTAGAAATAATAATAACAATAATAATAATTATAATGACAATGATAATGATGTTATTATCTCTATTGTCATTATTAGTATGGAAATTATTGGAATAGAGTTAATTAATGCTATTATTGCAGTAATTATCAAGATTATCATTATAATTATGATTTTATCATCATTATCATTATTCTCATTATTATTGTCATTATTATCCTAATTATAATCATTATTGTCAATAATAAAGGAATCATCAAGGAAATCATCATAATTACCTAAATTAATGTTAAAATCCTCACAATTTACATAAAAAAGCGAAAAGGTTTTTTCGACATTTCTCTCAAAATGATGTAATACGCTAGATTTTGCCGTTTTTTCGACTTTTGGGATTTAATTACTTCTGCCCGTTATTTCGTTGTAATTGGACTGAATGATAAATAATTATCAAGATTATCATTATGATTATGACTTTATCATTATTATCATTATTATTGTCATTATCATTGTCATTATCATCATAATTATCATCATTATTTTCAATAATAAAGAAATCATCATGGAAATCATCATAATTACCTAAATTAATGTTAAAATCCTCATAATTACCATTAAAAAGCGAAAAGTTTTTTTCGACGTTTCTCTCAAAAGGCTAGATTTTTTCGTTTTTTGACTATTGGGATTTTATTACTTCTGGCCTTTATTTCATTATAAATGGACTGAATGATAATTATTATCATTATTATCATTACTGTCATCATTTTTATGATTATTATCATTATAGTCATTACCATCATGATTATCATTATTATTTTTATCATTATTGGAGTAATAATAATATTATGTTAATTATTATTGCTATTTTTATCATTATAATTATTCATATAATGATAGTAGCAATAATGATGATCTTAGTAATAATTATGGCAATAATAATAATTATAATGACAATGATAATGATGTTATTATTATTTCTGTTGCCATTATTAGTATGGAAGTTAGTATGGAATTTATTGGAATAGAGTTAATCATTGCTATTATTGCAGTAATTCCCAATATTATAATTATAATTATGACTTTCTAATTATCATCATTGTCATTGTCATTATCATTGTCATTATCATCATAATTATCATCATTATTGTTAATAATAAAGGAATAATCATGAAAATCATCATAATTACCTGAATTAATGTTAAAATCCTCATAATTACCATTAAAAAGTGAATAGGTTTTTTTTTCGACGTTTCTCTCAAAAGGCTGTAATAAGCCAGATTTTGCCGTTTTTTTCGACTTTTGGGATTTTATTGCTTCTGGCCTTTATTTCATTATAAATGGACTGAATGATAATTAGTATCATCATTTTTATTATTACTGTCATCTTTTTTATGATTATTATCATTATAGTCATTATCATCATGATTATCATTATTATTATCATCATTATTGCAGTTATAATAATTATTATGCTAATTATTATTTTTATTTTTATCCTTATAACTATTTATATAATGATAATATCAATAATGATGATCTTAGAAATAATAATGACAATAATAACAATTATATTGACAATGATAATGATGTTATTATTATTTCTATTTCTATTATGAATGATAATTATCATCATTATTATCATTACTGTCATCATTTTTATGATTATTATCAATATAGTCATTGTCATCATCATTATTGTTATTATCATTATTATCATTATTGTTATCATCATTATTTCAGTTTTAATAATTATCATGCTACTTATTATATATTTTTTATTATTATAACTATTTATATAATGATAATAGCAATAATGATGATCTTAGAAATAATAATGACAATAATTATAATTATAATGACAACGATAATTATGTTGTTATTATTTCTATTGCCATTATTAGTATGGAAATTATGGAATAGAGTTAATTATTGCTATTATTGCAGTAATTATCAAGATTATCATTATAATTATGACTTTTTTATTATTATCATTATTATTGTGATTATCATTGTCCTTATCATCCTAATTATCCTCAATATTGTCAATAATAAAGGAATCATCTGGGAATTCATCAGAATTACCTGAATTAATTTTAAAATCCTCATAATTACCATTAAAAAGCGAAAATGTTTTTTTTTTTTTTTACGTTTCTCTCAAATGGCTGTAATACGTTAGATTTTGCCGTTTTTTCGACTTTTGGGAATATATTACTTCTGGCTTTTATTTCATTATAAATGGACTTGGTGATAATTATTATCATCATTACTGCCATCATTTTTAAGATTATTATCATTATAGTCATTATCATCATGATTATCATTATTATTATCATCATTATTGCAGTTATAATAATTATTATGCTAATTATCATTGCTGTTTTTATCATTATTACTATTTATATATTGATAATAGTAATAATGATGATCTTAGAAATAATAATGACAATAATAATAATTACAATAATTATGATAATGACGTTTTTTTCTATTGCCATTATTAGTATGGAAATTATAGGAATAGAGTTAATTATTGCTATTATTGCAGTAATTATAAAGATTATCATTATAATTATGACTTTATCATTATTATCATTATTATTGTCAATATCATTGTCATTATTATCATAATTATCATCATTATTGTCAATGATAAAGGAAACATCATGGAAATCATCATAATTACATTAATTAATGTTAAAATCTTCATAATTACAATTACAAAGCGAAAAGGTTTTTTTTCGACGTTTCTCTCAAAAGGCTGTAATACGCTAGATTTTGCCGTTTTTTCGAATTTTGGGATTTTATTACTTATGGCCTTTATTTCATTATAAATGGACTGAATGATAATTATCATCATTATTATCATTACTGTCATCATTTTTATGATTATTATCATTATAGTCATAATCATCATGATTATTATTATTATTATCATCATTATTGCAGTTATAATCATTATCATGCTAGTTATTATTGCTTTTTTATCATTATAACTATTTATATAATGATAATAGCAATAATGATGATCTCAGAAATAATAATGACAATAATAATATTTATAATGACAATGATAATGATGTAATTATTATATCTATTGCCATTATTAGTATAGAAATTAATTATTGCTATTATTGTAGTAATTATCAACATTATCATTATAATTTTGACTTTATCATTATTATCATTATTCCTGTCATAATTATAATGGGTGGGTGCTTCATGCACAGGGTGGTGTGAAGCGATGGTGTGGTAGCCTAGATAGCTTTTAGTGCTTGCATGACTTCTCGTTTGCAGCTGCCACCGCTGGCTAGCCTTGTGCGAATAAGGGAGCAGCGCTGCATAAGTCTCCCCTGCCAGTTCATAGCCTCTCCATCATCGAGACTTCTGCAGTGCCTCCTCGTGGCCACCTATGGAAACTGGTAACTTGCGGTCCCAGGCTGAACTGTAGGGGATCTCGGAGTAGCAGGAGGCCCCAGAAGTACAGGGTCATGTCCCACTGGCGTGTGGACACGCCTTGGTCCTGTACTAACTCCTGCCCCTAAGCCCCCTAGGGTCAATGGGAGGCTCGGGGGAGGTGGGCCTTACCAGTCCTCCTCCCCCCCAGAGAATAAGCCACTGGCAGCGTCACACTTAATTGGAAATGCTAGGGGGAGGGGTAATGTCCCTCCTACCCAGCGAGAGAGGCGGACTGCGGGCCCCGTTGGGAGGGTGACTGCTGGGGCGCGGAATAGGAACGGGAGCTCCTCGTCCTGCCTGCGCCCTGGCAGCCGCCAGCCCAATATGAAGCTTGTGGGGCAAAGCCCTAGGGAACCCCACAGGTGGATGAAGGGTCCCGCAGCCTGCCGCCTTCTATGTGGGGCAGCGTCGGCGGGGGTGGCAGAGGTGGCGTCCACCCGGAGCGACTGCCCGAGGGTTAACCTCAGGCGGGAAGTCAGGGTGGGGGCTTGTAACGTCCGCTCTTTACGTCACGATGATCGGTTACGCCTGCTATCGAGGGAACTGGGGAGGCTGAGAGTAGGGGTGGCTGCTCTCTCGGAGGTGAGAAAACCTGGCAGCGGCACGACCAGTATAGCTGGCTACACCTATTCCTGGTCAGGCCGCAGCGATGGTCACCATCTCCAGGGAGTAGCCATAGCTGTCTCCAGTAGGCTACAGCCTTCGGTGGTAGAGGTCACTCCAGTCGATAAGCGTATAATGGTGATGAGACTGAAGCTGTCTTTGGGCTTCATGTCTCTTATTGCTGTATATGCTCCTACCGATGTTTGTAAACTTGATGTGAAAGAGATGTTCTACGCCAAACTTGCATCCGTGGCAGACAGTTGTCCCCGGCGAGATATTGGTATTGTTCTGGGTGACTTCAATGCGGTATCTGGCTGCGATCGAGCTGGCTATGAGATGTCAGTCGGTCCTCATGGTTCGGGATTTCATACCGACAGCGAGAATTCCCTCCTTTTCCGGGATTTTTCTAGATCCCAGAAATTGAGGATTTTTGACTCCTGGTACCAGTGCCCAGACCCACATCATTGGACATGGTACAGCGATGCGGGACTTGCCATGAGGGATCCCAAAAGGTGGAAGCAGAAGGTGGACGCGGCTATGCGCCCCCGTCGGCGTTACCTCCGGATGATGATAATCGTCATCATGATTATCATGAAAATCATCATAATTAGCCGAATTATTGCAAACATCATCATAATCATCCCATAAACTCGAAAAGGGGGGTTTTTCGACAATATTCGCAAAAGGCTATATATCGCTAGATTTCGCCGTTTTTTCGACTTTAGGTTTTTTTTATATACTTTTAGCCTTTTTTCATTATGGATGGGCTTTATGATTATTATCATCATCATTATTATCATTAATAGCATTAACTTCATCATTATTATCATTATAGTAATTATCGCCATAATTACCCTTAACATAACCATTATAAGAGCTATTATTTTAATTATTGATGTAATTTTCCTCATTATAACTATTTCTATAATGATAATAACAATAATGATAATTTTAGAAATGATAACAACAGTAATAATTATAATAATAATAATAATAGCGATATTATGATTATTTCTACTATCATTATTGTTTCTAATTATTATCATTACCGTTAGTCTTATTGCTATTATCATGAAAATCTTTGGAGTATTATTGATGATTGCCATTATTGCCTTAGTTACGCAAATTATCATTATAATTAGCATTTTATTATAATTATCCTAATTAATGTCATAATTATCCTAATTAATGTCATAATTATCCTAATTAATGTCATAATTATCATTATTATCGTCATTATTAATGGGATTATCATGAAAATCATCATAATTAGCCGAATTGTTGCGGAAATCATCATAATCATCCCATTAACTCGAAAGGGTTTTTTTTCGACCATATTCTCAAAGGGCTATATATCGTTAGATTTCGCCGTTATTTCGACTGTGAGGAGTTTTATACTTTTAGCATTTTTTTCATTATGGATGGGCTTTATGATTATTATCATCATTATTATCATTAATAGCATTAGCATCATCATTATCATCATTATAGTAATTATCGCCATAATTACCCTTAATATAATCATTATGAGATATCATCTTAATTATTAATATCATTTTCCTCATTATAACTATTTCTATAATGATAATAACAATAATGATAATTTTAGAAATAATAACAACAGTAATAATTATAATAACAATAATAGCGATATTATGATTATTTCTACTATCATTATTATTACTAATTATTATCATCATCGTTAGTCTTATTGTTATTATCATGAAAATCATTAGAGTATTGTTGATGATTGCTATTATTGCCTTAATTACGCAAATTATCATTATAATTATCATTTTATTATAATAATCCTAACTAATGTCATAATTATCCTAATCAATGTCAAAATTATCATTATCATCGTCATTATTAATGGGATTATCATGAAAATCATCATAATTAGTCGAATCATTCCAGAAATCATCATAATCATCCCATAAACTCGAAAAGGGTTTTTTTTCGACCATATTCTCAAAAAGCTAAATATCGCAAGATTTCGCCGTTTTTTCGACTTTTTTTTATACTTTTAGCCTTTTTTTAATTATGGAGGGGCTTTATGATTATTATCAATATCAAGATTATCATTAATAGCATTAACATCATTATCATCATTATAATAATTATCGGCATAATTACCCTTAATATAATCATTATAAGAGCTACTATCTTAATTATGAATGTCATTTTCCTAATTATAACTATTTCTATAATGATAATAACAATAATGATAATTTTAGAAATAATAAATACAACAGTAATGATAATAATAATAATAATAATAATAATAATAATAGCGATATTATGGTTATTTCAACTATCATTATTATTTCTAATTATTACCATTATCGTTAATCTTATTGTTATTATCATGAAAATCATTAGAGTATTGTTGATGATTGCTATTATTGCCTTAATGACGCAAATTATCATTATAATTATCATTTTATTGTAATTATCCTAATTAATGTCATAATTATCATTATTATCGTCATTATTAATGGCATTATTATGAAAACCATCATAATTAGCCGAATTATTGCAGAAATCATCAACATCATCCCATAAACTCGAAAAGGGTTTTTTTCGACCAAATTCTTTAGATTTCGCCGTTATTTCGACTTTGGGTTTTTTTTTTATACTTTTAGCCTTTTTTCATTGTGGATGGGCTTTATGATTATTATCATCATCATTATTATCATTAATAGCATTAACTTCATCATTATTATCATTATAGTAATTATCGCCATAATTACCCTTAACATAACCATTATAAGAGCTATTATTTTAATTATTGATGTCATTTTCCTCATTATAACTATTTCTATAATGATAATAACAATAATGATAATTTTCGAAATAATAATAACAACAGTAATAATTATAATAACAATAATAGCTATATTATGATTATTTCTACTATCATTATTATTTCTAATTATTATCATCATCGTTAGTCTTATTGTTATTATCATGAAAATCATTAGAGTATTGTTGATGATTGCTATTATTGCCTTAATTAAGCAAATTAACATTATAAATATCATTTTATTATAATTATCCCAATTAATATCATAATTATCCTAATTAATGTTATAATTATCATTATTATCGTCATTATTAATGGGATTATCATGAAAATCATCATAATTAGCCGAATTATTTCAGAAATCATCATGATCATCCCATAAACTGGAAAAGGAGGGTTTTCCGTCCATATTCTCATAAGGCTATATATCGCTAGATTTCGCCGTTTTTTCGACTTTTTTTTTTTTTTTACACCTTTAGCCTTTTTTTCGTTATGGACGGGCTTTATGATTATTATCATCATCATTATTATCATTAATAGCATTAACATCATCATTATCATCATTATAGTAATTATCGCTATAATTACCCTTAATATAATCATTATAATAATTATTATTTTAATTATTAATGTCATTTTCGTCATTATAACTATTTATATAATGATAATCCCATTAATAATGACGACAATAATCATAATTATGACATAAATAAGGATAATTATAATAAGATGATAATTATAATGATAATTTGCATAATTAAGGCAATAAAAGGAATCATCAACAATACTCTAATGATTTCCATCATAATAACAATAAGACTAACGATGATGATAATAATTAGAAAAAATAATGATAGTAGAAATAATCATAATATTACTATTATTGTTATTAAAATTATTACTGTTGTTGTTATCATTTCTAAAATTATCATTATTGTTATTATCATTAAACTAACCTAACCTAACCTAACATAACATAACATAACATAACATAACATAAACCTAACCTAACCTAGTCTCCTGATCAAATTTCAGCCTAAACTAACCTAACCTAACCTCACCAAATTCCAGCTAATGTAACCTAACCTCCATTAAACTGATTTAATATAGACCTTATGTAAGAAAACGAAATTTGGAGTCTCCTGGTCAAATTTGAGCCTAACCTAACCTAACCTAATCTAATCTCACCAAATTCCAGCTAATGTAACCTAACCTCCATTAAACTGATTTAATATACCTTATGCAAGAAAACGAAATTTGGAGTCTTCTGGTCAAATTTGAGCCTAACCTAACCTAACCTAACCTAACCTCACCAAATTCCAGTTAATGTAACCTAACCTCCATTAAACTGATTTAATATAAACCTTATGTAAGAAAACGAAATTTGGAGTCTCCTGGTCAAATTTGAGCCTAACCTAACCTAACCTAACCTCACCAAATTCCAGCTAATGTAACCTAACCTCCATTAAACTGATTTAATATAAACCTTATGTAAGAAAACGAAATTTGGAGTCTCCTGGTCAAATTTGAGCCTAACCTAACCTAACCTAACCTAACATCACCAAATTCCAGGTAATGTAACCTAACCTCCATTAAACTGATTTAATATAAGTCTTATGTAAGAAAACGAAATTTGGAGTTTCATGGTCAAATTTGAGCCTAACCTAACCTAACCTAACCTCACCAAATTCCTGCTAATGTAACCGAACCTCCATTAAACTGATTTAATATAAACCTTATGTAAGAAAACGAAATTTGGAGTCTCCTGGTCAAATTTGAGCCTAACCTAACCTAACCTCACCAAATTCCAGCTAATGTAACCTAACCTCCATTAAACTGATTTAATATAAACCTTATGTAAGAAAACGAAATTTGGAGTCTCCTGGTCAAATTTGAGCCTAACCTAACCTAACCTAACCTAACCTAACCTAACCTCACCAAATTCCAGCTAATGTAACCTAACCTCCATTAAACTGATTTAATATAAACCTTATGTAAGAAAACGAAATTTGGAGTCTCCTGGTCAAATTTGAGCCTAACCTAACCTAACCTCACCAAATTCCAGTTAATGTAACCTAACCTCCATTAAACTGATTTAATATAAACCTTATGTAAGAAAACGAAATTTGGAGTCTCCTGGTCAAATTTGAGCCTAACCTAACCTAACCTAACCTCACCAAATTCCAGTTAATATAACCTAACCTCCATTAAACTGATTTAATATAAACCTTATGTAAGAAAGCGAAATTTGGAGTCCCCTGGTCAAATTTGAGCCTAACCTAACTTAACCTAACCTAACCTAACCTCACCAAATTCCAACTAATGTAACCTAACCTCCATTAACCTGATTTAATATAAACCTGATGTAAGAAAATGAAATTTGGAGTCTCCTGGTCTAATTTGAGCCTAACCTAACCTGACCTAACCTCTCCAAATTCCAGCTAATGTAACGTAACCTCCATTAAACTGATTTAATATAGGCCTTATATAAGAAAACGAAATTTGGAGTTTCATGGTCAAATTTGAGCCTAACCTAACCTAACCTAACCTCACCAAATTCCAACTAATGTAACCTAACCTCCATTAAACTGATTTAATATAAACCTTATGTAAGAAAACGAAATTTGGAGTCTCCTGGTCAAATTTGAGCCTAACCTAACCTAACCTAATCTAATCTCACCAAATTCCAGCTAATGTAACCTAACCTCCATTAAACTGATTTAATATACCTTATGTAAGAAAACGAAATTTGGAGTCTTCTGGTCAAATTTGAGCGTAACCTAACCTAACCTAACCTAACCTAACCTCACCAAATTCCAGTTAATGTAACCTAACCTCCATTAAACTGATTTAATATAAACCTTATGTCAGAAAACGAAATTTGGAGTCTCCTGGTCAAATTTGAGCCTAACCTAGCCTAACCTAGCCTCACCAAATTCCAGCTAATGTAGCCTAACCTCCATTAAACTGATTTAATATAAACCTTATGTAAGAAAACGAAATTTGGAGTCTCCTGGTCAAATTTGAGCCTAACCTAACCTAACCTAACCTAACATCACCAAATTCCAGTTAATGTAACCTAACCTCCATTAAACTGATTTAATATAAATCTTATGTAAGAAAACGAAATTTGGAGTTTCATGGTCAAATTTGAGCCTAACCTAACCTAACCTAACCTAACCTCACCAAATTCCTGCTAATGTAACCGAACCTCCATGAAACTGATTTAATATAAACCTTATGTAAGAAAACGAAATTTGGAGTCTCCTGGTCAAATTTGAGCCTAACCTAACCTAACCTTACCAAATTCCAGCTAATGTAACCTAACCTCCATTAAACTGATTAAATATAAACCTTATGTCAGAAAACGAAATTTGGAGTCTCCTGGTCAAATTTGAGCCAAACCTAACCTAACCTAACCTAACCTAACCTCACCAAATTCCAGGTAATGTAACCTAACCTCCATTAAACTGATTTAATATAAACCTTATGTAAGAAAACGAAATTTGGAGTCTCATGGTCAAATTTGAGCCTAACTTAACATAACCTAACCTAACCTCACCAAATTCCAGCTTATGTAACCTAACCTCCATTAAACTGGTTTAATATAGACCTTATGTAAGAAAACGAAATTTGGAGTCTCCTGGTCAAATTTGAGCCTAACCTAACCTAACCTAACCTCACCAAATTCCAGTTAATATAACCTAACCTCCATTAAACTGATTTAATATAAACCTTATGAAAGAAAACGAAATTTGGAGTCTCCTGGTCAAATTTGAGCCTAACCTAACTTAACCTAACCTAACCTAACCTCACCAAATTCCAACTAATGTAACCTAACCTCCATTAAACTGATTTAATATAAACCTGATGCAAGAAGATGAAATTTGGAGTCTCCTGGTCTAATTTGAGCCTAACCTAACCTAACCTAACCTCACCAAATTCCAGCTAATGTAACCTAACCTCCATTAAACTGATTTAATATAGACCTTATATAAGAAAACGAAATTTGGAGTCTCCTGGTCAAATTTTAGCGTACCCTAACCTAACCTCACCAAATTCCAGTTAATGTAACCTAACCTCCATTAAACTGATTTGATATAAACGTTATGTAAGAAAACGAAATTTGGAGTCTCCTGGTCAAATTTGAGTCTAACCTAACCTAACATAACCTAACCTAACCTCATCAAATTCCAGCTAATGTGATCTAACCTCCATTAAACTGATTTAATATAAACCTTATGTAAGAAAACGAAACTTGGAGTCTCCTGGTCAAATTTGAGCCTAACCTAACCTAACCTATCGAGAATGTGGTCGATCTCCTTGGTTTCATTACCCGCATCGCTGTACCATGTCCAACGATGTGGGTCTGGGCTTTGGTACCAGGAGCCAGAAATCCTTAATTTCTGGGATCTAGAAAAATCCCGGAAAAGGAGGGAATTCTCGCTGCCGGTATCAACCATGAGGACCGACTGTCATCTCATAGCCAGCTCGATTGCAACCAGATACCGCATTGAAGTCACCCAGAACAATACCAATATCTCACCGTGGACAACTGTCCGCCACGGATGCAAGTTTGGCATAGAACATATCTTTCACATCAAGTTTACAAACATCGGTAGGAGCATATACAGCAATAAGAGACATGAAGCCCAAAGACAGCTTCAGTCTCATTACCATTATATGTTCATCGACTGGAGTGACCTCTACCACCGAAGGCTGGAGCCTACCGGAGACAGCTATGGCTACTCCCTGGAGATGGTGACCATCGCTGCGGCCTGACCTGTAATAGGTGTAGCCATCTACATTGGTCGTGCCGCTGCCAGGTTTTCTCACCGAGAGAGCAGCCACCCCTACTCTCAGCCTCCCCAGTTCCCTCGATAGCAGGGGTAACCGATCATCGTGACGTAAAGAGCGGACGTTACAAGTCCCCACCCTGACTTACCGCCTGAGGTTAACCCTCGGGCAGTCGCTCCAGGTGGACGCCACCTCTGCCACCCCCGCCGACGCTGCCCCACATAGAAGGCGGCAGGCTGCGGGACCCTTCATCCACCTGTGGGGTTCCCTAGGGCTTTGCCCCACAAGCTTCATATTGGGCTGGCGGCTGCCAGGGCGCAGGCAGGACGAGGAGCTCCCGTTCCTATTCCGCGCCCCAGCAGTCACCCTCCCAACGGGGCCCGCAGTCCGCCTCTCTCGCTGGGTAGGAGGGACATTACCCCTCCCCCTAGCATTTCCAATTAAGTGTGACGCTGCCAGTGGCTTATTCTCTGGGGGGAGGAGGACTGGCAAGTCCCCCGAGCCTCCCATTGACCCTAGGGGGTTTAGGGACAGGAGTTAGTAAAGAGCCAGTGCGTGTCCACATGCCGGTGGGCCATGACCCTGTACCTCTGGGGCCTCCTGCTACTCCGAGATCCCCTACAGTTCAGCCTGGTACCGCAAGTTACCAGTTTCCATAGGTGGCCACGAGGAGGCACTGCAGAAGTCTCGATGGTGGAGAGGCTATGAAATGGCAGGGGAGACTTATGCAGCGCTGCTCCCTTTTTCGAACAAGGCTAGCCAGCGGTGGCAGCTGCAAGCGAGAAGTCATGCAATCAATAAACACTATCTAGGGTACCACACCATCGCTTCACACCACCCTGCGTATATATGATGATAATAATGATAATTATGACATTAATTAGGATAATTATGTTATTAATTAGGATAATTATGACATTAATTAGGATAATTATGACATTAATTAGGATAATTATGACATTAATTAGGATAATTATGACATTAATTAGGATAATTATAATAAAATGATAATTATAATGATAATTTGCGTAATTAAGGCAATAATAGCAATCATCAACAATACTCTAATGATTTTCATGATAATAACAATAAGACTAACGATGATGATAATAATTAGAAATAATAATGATAGTACAAATAATCATAATATCGCTATTATTGTTATTATAATTATTACTGTTGTTACTATTTCTAGAATTATCATTATTGTTATTATCATCATAGAAATAGTTATAATGAGGAAAATGACATTAATAATTAAGAAAATAGCTCTTATAATAATTATATTAAGGGTAATTATGGCGATAAATACTATAATGATGTTAATGATGATGTTAATGCTATTAATGATAATAATGATGATGATAATAATCATAAAGCCCATCCATAATGAAAAAAGGCTAAAATTATAAAACCACCGAAAGTCGAAAACGGCGAAATCTAGCGATATATAGCCTTCTGAGAATATGGTCGAAAAACACACCTTTTCGAGTTTATGGGATGATGTTGATGATTTTGCAATAATTCGGCTAATTATGATGATTTTCATGATAATCCCATTAATGATGACGGATATAATGATAATTATGACATTAATTAGGATAATTATGACATTAATTACGATAATTATGACATTAATTAGGATAATTATGTCATTAATTAGGATAGTTATGACATTAATTAGGATAATTATATTAAAATTATAATTATAATGATAATAATAGCAATCATCAACAATACTCTAAGGATTTTCATGATAATAACAATAAGACTAACGATAATGAAAATAATTAGAAATAATAATGACAGTAGAAGTAATCATAATATCACTATTATTGTTATTATAATTATTACTGTTGTTGTTATTTCTATAATTATCATTATTGTTATTAACATTATAGAAATAGTTATAATGAGGAAAATGACATTAATGATTAAGATAATAGCTCTTATAATGATTATATTAAGGGTAATTATGGCGATAAGTACTATAGTGATGATAATGATGATGTTAATGCTTTTAATGATAATAATGATGATGATGATAATAATCATAAAGCCCATCCATAATGAAAAAAAAGACTAAAAGTATATATAAAAAAAACAAAGTCGATAAACGGCGAAATCTAACGATATATAGCCTTTTGCGAATATGGTCGAAAAAAAACTCTTTTCGAGTTTCTGGGATGATTATGATGATTTCTGCAATAATTTGGCTAATTATGGCGATTTTCATGATAATCCCATTAATAATGACGATAATAATGATAATTATGACAATAATTAGGATAATTATGACAATAATTAGGATAATTATGACATTAATTAGGATAATTATAATAAAATGATAATTATAATGATAATTTGCGTAATCAAGGTAATAATAGCAATCATCAACAATACTCTAATGATTTTCATAATAATAACAATAAGACTAACGATGATAATAATTAGAAATAATAATGTGAGTAGAAATGATCGTAATATCGTTATTATTATTATTATAATTATTACTGTTATTATTTCTAAAATTATCATTATTGTTATTATCATTATAGAAATAGTTATAATGAGGAAAATGACATTAATAATTAAGATAATAGCTCTTATAATGATTATATTAAGGGTAATTATGGCGATAATTACTATAATGATGATAATGATGATGTTAATGCTATTAATGATAATAATGATGATGATAATAATCAGAAAGCCCATCCATAATGAAAAAAGAATAAAAGTATAGAAAAAAAACAAAGTCGAAAAAATGGCGAAATCCAGCGATATATAGCCATTTGAAAATATGTTCGAAAAAACACCTTTTCGAGTTTATGGGATGATTATGATGATTTCTGCAATAATTAGGCTAATTACGTTTATTTTCATGATAATCCCATTAATAATGACGATAATGATAATTATGATGATAATGACAATAATAATGATAATGATAAAGTCATAATTATAATGATAATCTTGATAATTACTGCAATAGAAGCAATAATTAACGCTATTCCAATAATTTCCATACTAATAATGGCAATAGAAATAATTATAATATCATTATCATTGTCATTATAATTATCATTATTACTTCCAAGATCATTATTGCTATTATCATTATATAAATAGTTATAATGATATAAAAGCAATAATAATTATTATAACTACATTAATGGTAATAATAATAACGATAATCATGATGATAAAGACTATAATGAAAATGATAATAAAAATGATGACAATAATGATAATAATGATGATAATAATTATCGTTCAGTCCATTTATAATGAAATAAAGGCCATAAGTAAATAAATCCCAAAAGTCAAAAAAAAAAAAAATGCCAAATTTTAGCGAATTACAGCCTTTTGAGAGAAACGTCGAAAAAAAAAACCTTTTCGCTTTTTAATGGTAATAAAAGGGATTTTAACATTAATTCAGGTAATTATCATGATTTCCATGATGATTCCTTTACTATTGACAATAATGATAATTATGATAATAATGACAATGATAATGACAATAATAATGATAATAATGATAAAGTCATAATTATAATGATAATCTTGATAATTACTGCAATAATAGCAATTAATAACTCTATTCCAATAATTTCCATACCAAAAATTGATATAGAAATAATAATAACATCATTATCATTGTCATTATAATTATTATTATTTTCATTATTATTTCCAAGATCATCATTATTGCTATTATCATTATATAAATAGTTATAATGATAAAAATAGAAATAATAATCAGCAAAATAATTATTATAACTGCAATAATGAGGATAATAGTAATGATATTCATGATGATAATAATCATAAAAATGATGACAGTAATGATAATAATGATGGTAATAATTATCATTCAGTCCATTTATAATGAAATAAAGGCCAGAAGTAATAAAATCCCAAAAGTCGGAAAAACAGCAAATTTTCCATGATGATTCCTTTATTATTAACAATAATGATGATAATTATGATGATAATGACAATGATAATGACAATGATAATTATAATAATGATAAAGTCATAATTATAATGACAATCTTCATAATTACTGCAATAATAGCAAAAATTAACTCTATTCCAATAATTTCCATACTGATAATGGCAATAGAAATAATATCGTTATCATTGTCATTACAATTATTATTATTGTCATTGTTATTTCTAAGATCATCATTATTGCTTTCATCATTATATAAATATTTAAAATGATAAAAATAGCTATGATAATTAGTATAGTAATTATTATAAATGCAATAATGATGATAATAATAATGATAATCATGATGATAATGACTATAATGAAAATAATCATAAAAATGATGACAGTAATGATAATAATGATAATAATAATTATCATTCAGTCCATTAATAATGAAATAAAGGCCATGATAATTACATTCCCAAAAGTCGAAAAAACGGCAAAATCTAGCGTATTACATCCTTTTCAGAGAAACGTCGAAAAAAAAACCTTTTCGCTTTTTAATGGTAATTATGAGGATTTTAACATTAATTCAGGTAATTATGAGGATTTTAACATTAATTCAGGTAATTATGATGATTTCCATGATTATTCCTATATTGTTGACAATAATGATAATTATGATTATAATGACAATGATAATGACAATAATAATGATAATAATGATAAAGTTATAATTATAATGATAATCTTCATAATTACTGCAATAATAGCAATAATTAACTCTATTCCAATCATTCCCATACTAATAATGGCAATAGAAATAGTAATAACATCATTATCATTGTCATTATAATGATTATTATTATCATTATTATTTCTAAGATCATTATTGCTATTATCATTATATAAATAGTTATAATGATAAAATAGCAATAATAATTAGCATAATAATTATTATAACTGCAAAAATGATGATAATTAAAATGATAATCATGATGATAATTAAAATGATAATCATGATGATAATGACTATAATGATAATAATCATAAAAATTATGACAGTAATGATAATAATGACGATAATCATTATTATTGAGTTCATTTATAATGAAAGAAAGGGCAAAAGTAATAAATTCCCAAAAGTCGAAAAAAGCGGCAAAATCTAGCGTATTACAGCCATTTGAGAGAAACGTCGAAAAAAAACTTTTCGCTTTTTAATGTTAATTATGAGGATTTTAACATTAATTCAGGTAATTATGATGATTTCCATGATGATTCCTTTATTATTGACAATAATGATGATAATTATGATGATAATAAAATTTATAATGACAATAATAATGATGATAATAATAAAGTCATAATTATAATGGCAATCTTGATAATTACTGCAATAATAGCAATAATTAACTCTATTCCAATAATTTCCATACTAATAATGGCAATAGAAATAAAAAATAACCTCATTACCATTGTCATTATAATTATTATTATTATCATTATTATTTGTAAGATCATCATTATTGCTATTATCATTATATAAATAGTAATAATGATAAAAATAGCAATAATAATTAGCATAATAATTATTATAACTGCAATAATGATGATAATAATAATGATAATCATGATGATAATGACTATAATGATAATAATCATAGAAATGATGACAGTAATGATGATAATGGTGATAATAAATATGATTCAGTCCATTTATGATGAAATAAAGGCCAGAAGTAATAAAATCCCAAAAGTCGAAAGAACGGCAAAATCTAGCGTATTACAGCCTTTTGAGAGAAACATCGAAAAAAAACCTTTTCGTTTTTTTAATGGTGATTAGGAGGATTTTAACATTAATTCAGGTAATTATGATGATTTTAACATTAATTTAGGTAATTATGATGATTTCCGTTATTATTCCTTTATTATTGACAATAATGATGGTATTTATGATGATAATAACAATGATAATGACAATAATAATGATAATAATGATAAAGTCATAATTATAATGATAATCTTGATAATTACTGCAATAATAGCAATAATTAACTCTATTCCAATAATTTCCATACTAATAATGGCAATAGAAATAATAATGACACCATTATCATTGTCATTATAATTATTTTTATTGTCATTATTATTTCTAAGATCATTATTTTTGCTATTATCGTTATATAAATAGTTATAATGATAAAAATAGCAATAATAATTGGCATAATAATTATCATAACTGCAATAATGATCATAATAATAATGATAATCATGATGATAATGACTATAATGATAATGATCATAAAAATGATGACAGTAATGATAATAATGATGATAATAATTATCATTCAGTCCATTTATGATGAAATAAGGCCAAAAGTAATAAAATCCCAAAAGTCGAAAAAAAACGGCAAAATCTAGCTTATTACAACCTTTTGAGAGAAACGTCGAAAAGAAAACCCTTTTCGCTTTTTAATGGTAGTTATGAGGATTTTAACATTAATTGAGGTAATTATGAGGATTTCCATGATGATTCCTTTATTATTGACAATAATGATGATAATTATGATGATAATAAGATTGATAATGACAATAATTATGAAAATAATAATAAAGTCATAATTATAATGATAATCTTGATAATTACTGCAATAATAGCATTAATTAACTCTATTCCAATATTTTCCATACTAATAATGGCAATAGAAATAATAACATCATTATCATTGTCATTATAATTGCTATTATTGTCATTGTTATTTCTAAGATAATTGTTATTGCTATTATCATTATATAAATAGTTGTAATGATAAAAAGAGCAATAATAATTAGCATAATAATTATTATAATTGCAATAATGATGATAATAATAATGATAATCATGATGATACTGACTCTAATGATAATAATCATAAAAATGATGACAGTAATGATTGTTGTAGTGTACGGTTGCGTACGTCCCGACTCGTAGGATGATGTCATCTCCAGTTGAAGTCGCCAAGCTAAACTAACTATTTATTGTTAAACCTGAATATTGTAAATATGTAATGGCCGATATGCACAGTTTTTACTGTAACGGTTTGTTATCGGATTTTCTCCGTATCCTTTCCTGTATTTATTTTTTTCTAATGTTCTTTCCTTTTGTCGACGTCTCCAAATTCCCGCGATAACCACCGAAGGAGGTGACGGTCGTTACCCAGCTTCTTTTTAGTTTTTCCCCTTCCCTCTCTCGTCTGGTTGTTTGGGTTGTCGAACTATCGGCTTGGTCTTCAGGCACTTCTTTTGCCTATATTCTTCTTTCGCGCCATGCCTGGGGCTTGGCCTGGGGGTTTCTTTCGGGGTATAAGTACTCGTGGTAGGGGGAAGGAAGATAACTTCGGTCCTGACCTCTGTCCCGCACTTTGGTCCTTCGCAGTTACAATTTTACCTGTGTTGTGCTCTCGCTCGGATTTACCCTGGGATATACTTCGCGCACGGATTTACCAGGATTGGTTGCTGGTTGTGTGTAGGAGACGACTGGTCTCTTTTGGACTTTAGCGTGACATGCTGCATTATCATCTGCAGGGTGCACTCTTTCGTGAAGTCCCGTGACATTTTTGCGTATTTCCCAGTGTTTGAGAGCATTAGGACCAAGTGATTTAAAGAAACACTGCTTGAGGATCCGTACCTCCAGTGTATTCATTTTTATAACTAAGTTATTACTTAGTTTCCTTTCATTCCTGCCTGAGGATCCGTACCTCCTGGAATAAAGATCTTGTTTAGTACCATTACGTACTTTATCGTTAATTGTTTTGTTTCGCTTAATGCGTGTTTGTTACTTTCTACTTGATCGCGTGGGTGATTAAGCAGTCTGTGATTACACCTCCAGTGTGACTCTTCCTTATTACTTAGTTTTATTTCATTCGTACTTGAGGAGTCATGCCTCCTGTACATATATATTTTTTTTTAAGTTAATGTTAATGTTTCCTTTCACCCCTGCTTGAGGATCCGTACCGCCGGGGATAAAGATCGTTAGCAGGATCTTTTTATATATTTTGTTTGATATATGTTTCTGTTGATTTCTGCCTGACCTTGTGGGTGATCAGGCAGTCTTCGTGAATAGTCCCTTCCTTGACTTTTTCAGCCTTCTTATTAATCTATTTCTTAATTCTTTTGCACACAAGTACTCTTACTAGGTATCCGTCAGCATTAGCTTTGGTTTACAGTAAACATCCATTTGGGTTGGATGTTAACAATTTAACGTAATTTAGGGACTTGGATGTTTATAATAACAGTACTTCTGGAGTTGGGACGCCAACTTAGGGAAGACATTTTTTTTATATCGTGGTAAGTTTATCTGGTGTTAATTTCTCGTGCATCACCTCCGCTGTGATAAATCGGTGATGCACACACCTTTCTCTACTTCTCCATGACTGAAAATGCCTGTAACTCCCTAGTGAGTGCAATTTGCTCCCAAAAATAAACATCATACCATCATCGAGCTTTTACTCAACTCCAGTCAGAATAATTCATAGTCTTACCACCACTAAAGTTCTGGTTCTGACCAAGGTTAGATGCCTAAATCTATCTCGGACTCGGGTCTCCTAAACAGCACATCGCTGGTTGCTCTGACATCACGCAACCCTTGAAAGGCTGTAAAAAGGCTAGATAAATCAGAGAATATTAAGCTGATATCAAAAGAACAGATTCATTTGGCTATATCTGTGTTCCCGCTTCCAGCAGGCGGATGCTCAAACCGAAGGGAAGAAGAAGAATTTTATGATCTTGCTTTTTTCTTCCAAATACGTCCACGCAGACGCTCAGCCTACGCTATCTCCCTTTTCACATCTACACACTTACACATCCAACATTCAGCACACACATTCTGTAGTTTCTTTCCATCCTTCTCTGATACAACACCCACACCCACTTACACGACATACACGGTTCCCGAACCTACTAATCGGGTGGTGGCAGCGTGCCGTAGGCCTGGAACCTTACGGGGACCTTCTGCTGATTTTTCGGCGATTTTCGCCCCTCTTGCCGAAATTGACTTTAATGCAGTTTCAAGTAGTTTCTAGTCCCCCGGTTCTCCCCTGAAAATTTCAAGGCTCGACCGTTATTTTTTAGGTGGTAGCAGCGATTTTCGATGTCGACCGAAATATTATTTTTTTGATGGTACCTTTGAAAATCGGCAATTGTGACGCAATGATTAGAGATAATAAAAATATGAGGTTATTTTCTGAAAGCTTATCAAATTTCACATAAGATGAGACCAACCTTCTTTTTTTCGGAATAATTTCAAAAATCCGGCAAGCGTCCAAAAAACGACAATGAAGAAATTTTCCATAGAAATAACTAAACATGATATGTTTTTCATATGGTGTATTTTCTTATCTTTATGTTTTCATCATACATAGTTACTTTGATCTATGAGCAAAAAATTTCGAAAATGCAAACCTCCCCCCCCCACCCATGGGGGGTAGTTTTGCCAAATATTCAGGATCACCACCAAAATTTTATGGAATATTAATTAGGCTAAGACAAACCTCAAGTTAAAATTTTATTCAAATCTATTCATAACTTTTCGAGTTAGAAAAAAAAATCCTGGATCCAAACCATGGTCCGCATCACCACCAAACTGCAATAAGCGTCTAAGTTAGGTTAAAACTCACCTTTGGTTAAAATCTCGTTAAAATGTGTTCATAACTTTTAGAAATATTAGAAAACACAAACTAATAATCAAAAAAACAACAAATAAACAATCAATAAACAAACAAAGAAACAAACGGAAGTAACAATATAAATAAACAAAAGGTCATGGGGTACACGAAAATTATCTATATGTGCTCATATACCTTATATACATAGTTTCACATCGCCATGTAATTGTTTTTCGACTTTCCACGGGGTCTGAGAGTGAAATTTGGCTACGTGACCCCGTAGAGTTATTCCGCAGATTTAAAAAGACGATTTTCATGGTCCAAGACGGCCCCGCCGCGTGGGGAAAAGTATGTTTGGTACCCGTCCGACTGGAGAAAAGTTATTCTTTCGACAAATATTATACGTTTTAAAACCTCATTAGAGCATCAATAATAGGTATATGATAGATAATTATATCAAATACAAGTATTCTGTACATGATTTGTCATGTAAAATGTAAACATAATAAAAAGGAATAAGATCGCATTTTTAGGTCCTTCATATTTTTACGCATAGCACAGGTATAATCGGTCCGATTTTAAAGTATTATGGCTCATTTTGTAGCTGAATAATAGTTCTATTACATACTGCCATGAGGATTTGCAATATTTTCACGTGGTTCTTGTAAAAGTGACATATGTTTCCAAAATCTCCTATTAGGGTGTTAAAATAGTCACCTTCGGAAAATATTCACCAAGAAAAAAGTAAGGTCAATTTCTCAAAAATGGCTTCTGCATATAATAGTAGAAAGATAGTTCTATTCAAACATGAAATCAGAATGGCTGTATGATTTTCTTTGGATTTTTGAGAAATTTTTAAAAATGGTCAATGTAGGCCTATAGACCCCCAGATCACTGCCACCACTCTGCACTATACGTAAGATTTTGAGAAACCGTTACGTGCTGGCAATGTCCGCAAGACTTCGGAATGCAGGTAGATGATAGAGGATTATGGTGTAGGAAGACTAATCTTATGCCTTGTTTTGTTGATATCAAGATAGCCTTGGAAAGATGAAGAAACGCAAAATGCCGATATCTCGGAACTCCACCATTAGGGGTGGGTCAAAGGATTCCGGGCACACCATATGTCCAAAATTAACATATTATGGCTCATTTTGTAGAAAAATAAAATATCTACAACTTGATCGAGAGCGTTTTCGCAGTTTTTGCCTGTACTTCTTGTAAAAGTGGTCAATGTAAGAAAATTTTTACCTTTATTTTTTTCTTGAAGTCCCCAACTTCAAAAATTCACACAAAAAAAATTGAAGTCGAAATCGAAAAAACGCTCTCGATCAAGTTGTAGATATAAGGTAGTTCTGTGCAAAAATCAAATAAAATTGAATGTCTTGCCGTTTCTGAAGTCTGAATCCTTTGACCCAGGTGCTGCATTTTCAAAATGGCGAATTTCGCATTTTTCGTTTTTTTGACAATAATTCAAAAACTGTTCGGGCGATTTCGAAAAAAATCGACCACAGGCAATGGGAAGGGGCCCAAATAAAATGGTGTGAGTTTCATCAAAATCGGCAAGATAAATCGAAAAATCGAAAAAAAAAAGCAGACGGTCCCCATACATGTTCACTGCAGACGAATCTTTCCCTTGAGCAAAAACTCTATATTCTCGGTTGAGCCCGGACTCAACCAGACATCTTAAAGTCTACTGGGTCTACGCCCTGCTACAATAATAATGTTAATAATTATCATTTAGTCCATTTATAATGAAACGTCGGAAAATAAAAACCCTCTTCTCTTATTAATGGTAATTATGAGGATTTAAACATTAATTCAGGTAATTATGATAATTTCCATGATGATACCTTTATTATTGACAATAATGATGATAATTATGATGATAATGACAATGATAATGACAATAATAATTATTATAATGATAAAGTCATAATTAAAATGTTAATCTTGATAATTACTGTAATAATAGCAATAATTAACTCTATTCTAATAAATTACATACTAATAATGGCGATAGAAACAATAATATCATTATCATTGTCATTATAATTATTATTATTATTGTCATTATTATTTCTAAGATCATCGTTATTGCTATCATAATGATATAAATAGTTATAATGATAAAAATAGCAATAATAATTAGCATAATAGTTATTATAGCTGCAATAATGAGAGAAACGTCGAAAAAAAACCTTTTCGCTTTTTACAGGTAAATATGAGGATTGTAACATTCAGGTAATTATGATAATTTCCATGATTTTTCTTTTATTATTGACAAAAATGATGATAATCATAATGATAATAATAATGATAATGACAATAATAATGATAATAATGATAAAGTCATAATTATAATGATGATCTTGATAATTACTGCAATAATAGCAATAACTAATTCCAATAATGTCCATACTAATAATGGCAATAGAAATGATAACATCATTATTATTGTCATTATAATAATTATTATTGTCATTATTATTTCTAAGATCATAATTATCATAATATAAATAGTTATAATGATAAAAATGATAAACATAATAATAATTTGCATAATTATTATAACTGCAATAATGATGATAATAATTATCATCATTATTGCCTGATGATAATGACTATAATGATAATCATAAAAGTGATGAAACTAATGATAATAATGATGATAATAATTATCATTCAGTCCATTTATAATGAAATAAAGGCCAGAAGTTATAAAATCCCAAAAATCGAAAAACGGTAAAATCTAGCGTATAACACCCTTTTGAGAGAAGCGTCGAAAAAAACCCTTTTCTCTTTTTTATGGTAATTATGAGGATTTTAACATTAATTCATGTAATTATAATGATTTCCATTATGATTCCTTTATTATTGACAATAATGATGATAATTATGATAATGACAATGATAATGACAATAATAATGATAAGAATGATAAAGTCATAATTATAATGACAATCTTGATAATTACTGCAATAATAGCAATAACTAATTCTATTCCAATAAGTTCCATACTAATAATGGTAATAACATCATTATCATTGTCATTATAATTATTATTATTGTCATTATTATTTCTAAGATCATCATTATTGCTATTATCATTATATAAATAGTTATAATGATAAAAAAGCAATAATAATTATTATAACTGCATTAATGGTAATAATAATAATGATAATCATGATGATAAAGACTATAATGATAATAATCATAAAAATGATTCAGTAAATGATAATAATGATGATCATAATTATCATTCAGTCCATTTATAATGAAATAAAGGACAGAAGTAATAAAATCCCAAAAGTCATAAAAACGGCAAAATCTCGATAATCACAGCCTTTTGAGGGAAACGTCGAAAAATCCCATTTTCACCTTTAATGGTAATTATGAGGATTTTAAATTTAACTCAGGTGATTAGGATGATTTCCATGATGATTCCTTTATTAGTGACAATAATGATGATAATTATGATGATAATTATGATGATAATGACAATAATAATGATAATGATAAAGTCATAAATATAATGATAATTTTGAGAATTACTGCAATAATAGCAATAATTAACTCTATTCTAATAATTTCCATATTAATAATGGCAATAGAAATAATAATAACATCATTATCATTGTCATTATAATTATTATTATTGCCATTATTATTTTTAAGATCATCATTATTGCTATTTTCATTATATAAATAGTTATAATGATAAAAATAGCTATAATAATTATTATAACTGCAATAATGATAATAATAATAATAATAATGATAATAATGATGAGATTGACTATAATGATAATAATCATAAAGATGTTGACTAATAATAATAATGATGATAATAATTATCATTCAGTCCATTTATAATGAAATGAAGGCCAGAAGAAATAAAATCCCAAAGTCGAAAATACAGCAAAATCTAGCGTATTACGACTTTTGGGATTTTATTACTTTTGGCCTTCATTTCATTATAAATGGACTGGATAATAATTATTATCATCATTATTATCATTACTGTCATTATTCTTATGATAATTATCATTATAGTCATTATCATTATGATTATCATCATTATTGCAGCTATAATGATTATTATGCTAATTATTATAGCTATTTTCGTCAGCATAGCTATTTTTATAATGATAATAGCAATAATGATAATTTTAGAAATAATAATGACAATATTAATAATTATAATGGCAATGATAATGATGTTATTATTATTTCTATTGTCATTATTAGTCTGAAAATTATTGGAATTGAGTTGATTATTGCTATTATTGCAGTAATTATCAAAATTATCATTATAATTATGATTGTATCATTATTTTCATTATTATTGTCATTATCATTGTCATTATCATCATAATTATAATCAATATTGCATTTAATGAAGGAATTATCATGAAAACCATCACAATTACCTGTTTTAATGTTAAAATCCTCATAATTACCTATAAAAAGCGAAAAGGTTTTTTTTCGACGTTTCTCTCAAAAGGCTGTAATATTCTCGATTTTGCCGTTTTTTCGACCTTTGGGATATTATTACTTTTGGGCTTGATTTCATTATAAATGAACTGGATGATAATTATTATCATCATTATTATCATTACTGTCATTATTCTTATGATTATCATTATAGTCAATATCATCATGATTATCATCATTATCATCATTATTACAATTATAATGATTATTATGCTAGTTATTATAGCTATTTTCATCATCATAACTATTTTTATAATGATAATAGCAATAATGATAATTTCAGAAATAATAATGACAATAGTAATAATTATAATGACAATGATAATGATGTTATTATTATTTGTATTGTCATTATTAGTCTGAAAATTATTGGAATTCAGTCGATTATTGCTATCATTGCAGTAATTATCAAAATTATCATTATAATTATGACTTTATCCTTAATGTCGTTATTATTGTCATTATCCTTGTCATTATCATCATAATTATCCTCATTATTGCATATAATGAAGGAATTATCATGAAAATCATCACAATTACCTGAATTAATGTTAAAATCCTCATAATTACCAATAAAAAGCGATAAGTTTTTTTTTCGACGTTTCTCTTATGGCAATGGATTGGTATCCGCCATAGGCTGGTGTCAATCATCTCTTTAAGGAGCTTTTGTGTGTGGGTGTGAGTGCCCACAGGTATGGCTGGTGTGCTGGAGATAGCCGGGGCTCACCCGTCGGCTAAGGCCTGGGTAGGCCTAGTTGCTGCTTGCTGTGTCTTGCTCGGCTGGAGGATTGTGAGTGCTGAACTCGGCATAAAGCATAAAGTGTGTAAAGAAGAGGGGGGGAAGGAAGAGTGGGGATAGGAGAAGGGTAAGGAGGAGGAAAATAATTTTAGGATAAGAAGAAGGAGCCGGGGCTTCACCCAGCCTGCGGGGTAAACTTGAGGTAATAGTTGGAGTGGGTTTGTTGAAAGAGGAAAAGGGTTGAGGGGCCCAGCGCAATTGGCAGACTCGCGTGTTCGCCACGCGGCCACACCCCCGCGGATCCGTGTGGCAAGGCGCGGCCGCTACTCGTGGCGCGGGGAATACCCCGCGACCTTGAGCGCGGCTCGTCCGGCCACAACGTTCCCACGGGGCGTGGAGCCTCGCTATGGCGAACACGGAGCCTCTCGGCTAACTGAGGGGGAGGAGAAAGAAGTTAGCAGGTTTTTGGCGCCATCTGCGGTATGCTCGGAGCCACGGCCTCTCGACCGTGGCTCCAGAGCTGTCCCTCGGCTAAACATCATCGCTGAAGCAGGATGAAGCTCGAGTGAGGCCACACAGAGGATGGCCCCTCCCGCCCGGGTCGAGAGGAGATTTCTCTCCCTCGGCCGCAGGTCTTCTGGAGGGGCGCGGCTCGGGCGGCCTCACCACGATTTGGTTAACTCCACTGGCCGTGACGCTTCTTTCCTCGGCTCGCACAAACCCTTACGCTAAAGGGTTTGTGGTCCTGGCACGAGTACTAGCAGCAAGCGCCACGTGTCGGGAACCGAAACCAGTGGGATGTCAGGGTAAGGATAAGGATGAAGGTCAACGCTATGGCAAGGGTATGGTATGAGTGAGGGTGAGGGGTGAGGTGGCGGTCACAAGCGTCAGGAGACGAGGTGAAGGTATTTAAAAACGGGGATAAGAGAGGGCAGTACCTGGGGGAGATTACTTTATTAAGGAGATTAAAAGGTACAGGACCACAAAAAAACAAAACAACAAAAACAAGTGAACAAGCAGAAAGAGAACACGAAAAACAACTGAACAAAACGAGTGGATAGGGGAAGGGGACATTTCGAAAGGAATGAGTAGAAGGTGGCTTCAAAGTGAAGCGGCAAAACCCGAAAACTGCATCATCCCCTGTCCCATGCCAAAGAAAGAGATCATGGCCTAAACCTGATCTCCAGCCTGAACGAAGGATGGAGAGTGAGTCCATCCAGCCAGTGGTGAGTCAAGCACGAAGTTTGTTTTATCTGTCTACAGGCCAACTCACCCCACATGATGTTAAGGAGGAAGCGAGAGGCTTCCTCGCGGAGTTCAGACGTGCAATAGATCGGTCACGACCCACTACAGGGAACCGTCTGAGTGCTTCATTCAATCAGAACAAGCTGGAGTTGTGTTTGTTAGTGTTTGCTGTTGGTGAGAGTAGAGTGTTTGTGTGTGAAGGAGAGAGTTTTTGTTTTGTTTAGATGCAGCTCGTGCGTGGGATTGCGCGTCTAGATCGACCTAGCCAACACGGGGTCCTTCACCGAGATGGAAGAATCAACGCCGGCTCGGTCGGTCGTCAGTTAGTCACTCAAGGTACACCCATTCTACCTGGGTTTACCATGCGTGGCGTAACCTGAGCCTTGTAGCGGCTCCGCGATTGACGGCTCCTCGAGGTCAGGCAGTGAGTCCTGTGAACCCGCGCGGTTCTGGGAATCTGCGGACCAATTCCCGATGCTCCCGCGCTGTCCCAGGGGTCCCCTAGCAGGGAGCATGGGTCCAGCCGAGAGCCCAAGCCCGGCCTCGAGAACGCTCTCGACATCGATGCCGGAGTCGCTACTGTCGTCGTCAAGAATGGTGTCATCCAATCTACGACGACGAGCTTGAGGGATAGGAGGATCCTTTTTGTCTTTCTTGGTGTGCGTGGATGGTGGTGTGGTTTGTTTGCGTTTGTGATCAGTGGTATTTGTAGTATGGAGTGCCTGTGCTGTTTCTTTATGTCTTCGTTGTGGCTGAGGTTGCAAATCGATATGTCGGTGTTGTGAGGAAGAATGAGGCTCTGGGTGAGTGTATGTCACCTAATTTCCTGTTGTGTCTGTGTTTGTTGTGGCGTACTCAGGAATGTATAGGTTTTCGTCTTCAAAGATTTCCTCAGGGACAACAATGCTGGGGAAGCCGTTTCTTTGGAGCATAATAGGGACAATGTTTGCGAATCCTTTTGCGTTGTATTTGGCAGCGATGAGACTTACGTGTAATATGGTCTGGATTTTTGGGTTTGTGTTAGGTGTGAGGGTGCTTGTTTGGGGTTGTGTGGGCAGAGTTTTCTGAGAGGAAGTCGTGGGTCGTCTGGGTGTGCTGGTCTGAGCAGGTTGTGTAGCAGCTGTTGTTGCGTAGGAAAGGACAGTGTTATTGTCTTGGCGGAGCTCAGCTCGTTTTGCCTTTAGTATTTCCTTCCGTTTAGGGCAGGATCCACTAACTGCGACATGCGATCCCTCGCAGTTGCAGCATTTGATGGTTTCAGTGCACCTGGCGAAGAAATGACAGTCGCCGGCGCACCGAGAGCATATCTGGGGGTGTGTATAGTGGTGTTTTTTGTGGTGAAAGCGGTAGCAGTTTAAGCATTGGTCGATGTGAATGAAGCATTCGGGTTCCAAGTTGTAGGTGGGGACCGATGTATTGAACATCATGAGTCGCGATTCTTGACGATTCGCGACTCGGGCGGCTTGTAGACGTCGAGAACAGTGACACCGTTCTTGACGGAAACCTCCTGGCAGATAGACTCGCACGATCGTGGGGGGATCGTCTTGTCGATCTTTTTCGCCACGATCGTACACTTAGCCTTCATCTCGGGGGAGGGAACAGGTGAAAAGCCATGATCTTTGAGCTTTCTTTGGCCGTCGGCCGCAAGAAATGGGGTCAAGTGTTCAGGTTTGGCAACTGTCACTTTGAAGCCATTATGGACCTTAAAGAGGTGTGCGACTGCCACCTCAGTGATAATGAAGATGTTCTGGAGAGCCTCCTCGCAAGAGATAGGCTCCCCAGAGTACGCTAATTTGATTACGTGACCCATGGGTTGTGCCATAGCGAGGGTGATGAATGATGGCTGGAGGGTAGGCTAGCAGAGCTAATTAACTGGACGATGAAAGGAGGAAGTGGTATAAAAAAGGTAAGGCACATAGGGAAGCCAACTGTCTCTATGTGGGAAGGCCGGTAAGGATCGGAACCCTGCCGAACGGGCGTGAGCCCTTATGTGTTCGGCCGAACACTTCGCAGTGAAACTATTGGCTGCCACTGTGCTTCGTGCTTTCAATTACTTGCACATCAAGGCTTGTAATTAAAAGCACTAGCCCAAAGCAGGTATTGCGTAACTGCACCCAAAGCAGTTACACCAAGGGCCAATCGTCTTGTCCGTCGTGGGGGTGTCAGTCTCTTTAGCATCCACGATGACAACAACGAAAAAAAACTTGAACCTATAAGATCCAGGTATGCCCTGAACTCGGCCCGGGTGAGGGAGCTTATGTGGGTCTGAGCTGTGCCAGCCACCCGGGAACGAGGAGAGCCTGCGGTCCAGTGGGCGAGCCGTTATGTGTCCGTGGTCCTCTCCCCTGTGGTGTACACACTACACAGGCCCTCTCCCCTGTGGTGTACAGAGAGAGATCACCCAATTGGCGAGGCATTATTGTCACCCACTTGGCGTGATCCTCCAGAGCAAAAGACTTGAGCTTGATTGATACTCTTTGACAACAAGCTACACAGAGAGCTCCGCCAATTTCTCGTGGTTCGCCGCGACAATTGGCCAAGCCTTCTCTTGTAGCAAATGCCCCACTACCGCTCCCTTGGAGAGCGAGGTTACAAACCTGGTCCTGGACATAGTTTGTGGCCACGCACCAAGGGCGACTTTTCGGTGCCTAACTCTTGCCCTCTCCTTCTGATTTCCTGGTGCAACCTGGGCCTGCGGGAAACGTCGATTTCCAACATTCGCCTGAGCTGTGGTGACGTGATCACCCCCCCCCCCCCTTGTAGCAGGATTGGGGCGCAGAGCGTTTACCACACCAAAACTCCGAGTTCAGCCCACCCAGGGGGATCTCCTGTCCTGTGGTGCTGAAGGTTCGAGTGTAGGGAACAGAGCTTTTTTTGAGGCCCTTCTTAAAACCTCACCCTGAGAGCAAGTATAAGGATAATCCCCGAAAGGGGACCAATCTGTTTCATACTCTCTCAATCACAACAAAATGAATCCGAACATGGTAGTCACCCTGGAGCCTTTCAAGGTTGCAGGGGGGGTGAAAGAAAAAACAAAAGCAAGCGTGTCCCGCCTGCTGAACCGAGCAAGGACAAGACAGAAACACCAAACACAAAGTCTGTCCATGCACACCAGACTGAGGGAAACCCGAACTCTCCTCAGAACTCCCTCAGTCAAGAAGGGGCTCCAGCTGAACCAGCCAAACCAGCTGCCCCCACTTCTAAAGAACTTAAACCCCTGCAAAGGGGAGGCGTGAAGTGACGAAGGGTGGAAACTGACTTTGAAGAAGAGGCAGAGCACACCCCAAGTCGACTAACGAAGGAATTATCATGAAAATCATCACAATTACCTGAATTAATGTTAAAATCCTCATAATTACCAATAAAAAGCGAAAAAGGTTTTTTTCGAAATTTCTCTGTAAAGGCTGTTATTACTTCTAGCCTTTATTTCACTATAAGTAGACTGGATAATAATTATTATCACCATTATTATCATTACTGTCATTATTCTTATGATTATTATCATTATAGTCATTATCATGATTTTCATCATTATCATCATCATTATTGCAGTTATAATGATTTTTATGCTAATTATTATAGCTATTTTCATCATGATAGCTATTTTTATAATGATAATAGCAATAATGATAATTTTAGAAATAATGATAACAATTGTAATAATTATAATGACAATGATTATTATGTTATTATTTCTATTACCATTATTAGTCTGAAAATTATTGGAATAGAGATAATAATCATTATAACTGCAATAATGATGATAATAATGATGATAATCATGATGATAATGATTATAATGATAATCATAAGAATAATGACAGTAATGATAAAATTGATAATAATTATATCTTCTATTTATAATGAAATAAAGGCCAAAAGTAATAAAATCCCAAAAGTCGAAAAAAAAACGGCAAAATCTAGCGTATTTTGAGAGAAATGTCGAAAAAAAAACATTTTGTTTTATATTGGTAATTAAGAGGATTTTAACATTAATTCAGGTAATTGTGATGATTTTCATGATAATTCCTTCATTATATGCAATAATGATAATTATGATGATAATGACAATGATAATGACAAAAATAATGATAATAGACTAATAATGACGATAGAAATAATAATAACATCATTATCATTGTCATTATAATTATTACTATTGTCATTATTATTTCTAAAATTTTCATTATTGCTATTATCATTATGAAAATAGTTATGATGATGAAAATAGATATAATAAATAGCAAAAAAATCATTATTAACTGTATTCCAATAATTTCCATATTAATAATGGCAATAGAAATGATAATAACACTATTATCATTGTCATTATAATTATTACTATTGTCATTATTATTCCCAAGATCATCATTATTGCTATTATCATTATATCAATAGTTATAATGATAAAAATTGCAATAATAATTATTATAACTGTATTAATGATGATAATAAACATGATAATCATGATGATAATGACTATAATGATAGTAATCATAAAAGTGATGACAGTAATGATAATAATTATCATTCAATCCATTTATAATGAAATAAAGGCCAGAAGTAATAAAATCCCAAATGTCGAAAAAACGGGAAAATCTAGCGTATTACAGCCTTTTGAGAGAAACGTCGAAAAAAATACTTTTCGCTTTTTAATGGTAAATATGAGGATTTTAACATTAATTCAGGTAATTATGAGGATTTTAACATTAATTCAGGTAATTATGAGGATTTTAACATTAATTCAGGTAATTATGATGATTTCCATGACGATTCTTTTATTATTAACAATAATGATGATAATTATGATGATAATGACAATGATGATGACAATAATAATAATAATAATGATTGTCATAATTATAATGATAATCTTGATAATTATTGCAATAATAGCAATGATTAACTCTATTCCAATAATTTCCATACTAATAATGGCAATAGAAATAATATCATTATCATTGTCATTATAATTATTATTATTGTCATTATTATTTTTAAGATCATCATTATTGTTATCATTATTATATAAATAGTTATAATGACAAAAATAGCAATAATAATTAGCATAATAATTATTCTAACTGCAATAATGATGATAATATTAATGATAATCATGATGATAATGACTATAATGATAATAATCATAAAAATGATGACAGTAATGATAATAATGATGGTAATCATTATCATTCAGTCCATTTATAATGAAATAAAGGCCAGAAGTAAAAAATTCCCAAAAATCGAAAAAAAAACTGCAAAATCTAGCGTATTACAGCCTTTTGAGAGAAACGTCGAAAAAAAATACTTTTCGCTTTTTAATGGTAAGTATGAGGATTGTAACATTAATTCAGGTAATTATGATGATTTCCATGATTATTCCTTTATTATTGACAATAATGATGATAATCATGATAATACCAATGATAATGACAATAATAATGATAGTAATGATAAAGTCATAATTATGATGATAATCTTGAGAATTACAGCAATAATGGCAATAATTAACTCTATTCCAATAATTTCCATACTAATATTGGCAATAGAAATAATAATAACATCATTATCATTGTATTAATAATAATTATTATTGTCATTATTATTTCTAAGATCATCAATATTGCTATTATCATTATATATATAGTTATAATGATAAAATAGCAATAATAATTAGCATAATAAATATTATAACTGCAATAATGATGATAATAATAATGAAAATCATGATGATACTGACTATAATGATAATAATAAAAATGATGACAATAATGATAAGAATGATGAAGATAATTATCATTCAGTCCATTTATAATGAAATAAAGGCCAGAAGTAATAAAATCCTAAAAGTCGAAAAAACGGCAAAATCTAACGTATTAACCTTTTGAGAGAAACGTCGAAAAATACCCTTTTCGCTTTTTAATGGTAATTATTAGGATTTTAACATTAATTCAGGTAATTTTGTGAATTCCATAATGAACCTTTATTATTGACAATAATGATGATAATTAGGATGATAATGACAATGATAATGACAATAATCATAATAAAGTTATAATTATAAAGATTATCTCTATAATTACTGCAATAATAGCAATAATTAACTTATATAAATAGTTATAATGATAAAGATTATTAGTATGGAAATTATTGGAAAAGAATTAGTTATTGCTATTGCAATAATTATCAAGATTATGAATATAATTATGACTTTATCATTACTATCATTATCATTATCATTATCATTGTCATTATCATCATAATTATCATCGTTATTATCAATAATAAAGAAATCCTCATGGAGATCATCATAATTACCTGAATTAATTTTTTCGACGTTTCTCTCAAATGGTTGTAATACGCTAGATTTTGCCGTTTTTTCGACTTTTGGGATTTTATCATAATTATTATCATTGCTGTCATAATATTTATGATTATTATCATTATTATTATCATCATTATTGCAGTTTTTATAATTATTAGGGTAATTATTATTGCTATTTTTATCACTTTGACTATTTATATAATGATAATAGCAATAATGATGATCTTAGAAATAATAATGACTAATAATAATTATAATGACAATGATAATGATGGTATTATTATTTCTATTGCCATTATTAGTATGGAAATTATTGCAATAGAGTTATCTATTGCTATTATTGCAGCAATTATCAAGATTATCATTATACTTCTGACTTTATCATTATTATCATTATTATTGTCATTATCATTGTCATTATCATTGTCATTATCATCATTATTGTCAATAATAAAGGATTCATCAGGAAAATCATAATAATTACCTGGATTAATGTTAAAATCTTCATAATTACCATTAAAAACCGAAAAGTTTTTCTTTCGACGTTTCTCTCAAAAGGCTGCAATACGCTAGATTTTGCCGTTTTTCGACTTATGGGATTTTATTATTATGGCCTTTATTTCATTATAAATGGACTGAATGATTATTAGTATCATCATTATTATCATTACTGTAGTCATGTTTATGATTATTATCATTATAGTCAGTATCATCATGATTATCATTATTATTATCATTATTGCAGTTATAATAATTATTATGCTAATTATTATTGCTTTTTTATCATTATAACTATTTATATAATGATAATAGCAATAATGATGATCTTATAAATAATAATGACAATAATAATAATTATAATGACAATAATAATGATGTTATTATTATTTCTATTGCCATTATTAGTATGGAAATTATTGGAATAGAGTTAATTCTTGCTCTTATTGCAGTAATTATCAAGATTATCATTATTATCATTATTATTGTCATTAGCATTGTTATTATCATCACAATTATCATCATTATTGTTAATAATAAAGGAATCATTATGGAAATCATCATAATTACCTGAATTGATGTTAAAATCCTCATAATTACCATTGGAAAGTGAAAAGGTTTTTTTTCGACGTATCTCTCAAAAGGTGCTAGATTTTGCCGTTTTTTTTCTGACCTTTGGGATTTTATTACTTCTGGCCTTTATTTCATTACAAATAGACTGAATGGTATTTATCATCATGATTATCATTACTGTCATCATTTTTATTATAATTATCATTATAGTTATTATCATCATGATTATCATTATTATTATCATCCTAACTGGAGTTATAATAATTATTATGCTAATTATTATTGCTATTTTTATCATTATAACTATTTATATAATGATAATAACAATAATGATGATCTTAGAAATAATAATGTCAATAATAATAAGTATAATGACAATGATAATGATGTTATTATTATTTCTATTGCCATTATTAGCATGGAAATTATTGGAATAGCGTTAATTATTGCTATTATTGCAGTAATTATCAAGATTATCATTATAATTAAGACTTTATCATTATTATCATTATTATTGTCATTATCATTGTCATTATCATCATAATTATCATCATTCTTGTCAATAATAAAGGCATCACCATGGAAATCATCACAATTACCTGAATTAATGTTAAAATCTTCATAATTACCATTGAAAAGCGAAAAGTTTTTTTCGACGTTTCTCTCAAAAGGCTGCAATACGCTAGATTTTGCCGTTTTTTCGACTTTTGGGATTATATTACTTCTGGCCTTCATTTCATTATAAATGGACTGAATGATAATTATAATCATTATTATCATTACTGTCATCATTTTTATGATTATTATCTTTATTCTTATCATCATTATTGCAGTTACAATAATTATTATGCTAATTATTATTGCTATTTTTATCATTATAACTATTAATATAATGATAATAGCAATAATGATGATCTTAGAAATAATAATAACA
>NC_091571.1:19841629-19864157 GCF_042767895.1 Penaeus vannamei | reverse complement strand
GTTAAAATCCTCATAATTACCATTAAAAAGCAAAAAGACTTTTTTTTTTATGTTTCTCTCAGAAGGCTGTAATACGCTAGATTTTGCCGTTTTAGACTTTTGGGATTTTATTACTGCTGGCCTTTATTTTATTATAAATAGACTGAATGATAATTATTATCATCATTATTATCATTACTGTCATAATTTTTATGATTATTATCGTTATAGTCACTATCATCATGATTATCATTATTATTATCATCATTATTGCAATTATAATAATTATTATGCTAATTAATATTGCTATTTTTATCATTATAACTATTTATATAATGATAATAGCAATAATGATCTTAGAAATAATAATGACAATAATAATAATTATAATGACAATGATAATGATGTTATTATTATTTCTATTGCCATTATTAGTATGAAAATTATTGGAAGAGTTAATTTATGCTATTATTGCAGTAATTATAAATATTATCATTATAATTATGATTTTATCATTATTATCATTATTATTGTCATTATCATTGTCATTATCATCATAATTATCTTTATTGTCAATAATAAAGGTATGATCAGGGAAATCATCATAATTACTTGAATTAATGTTAAAATCCTCATAATTACCATTACAAAGCCAAAATGTTTTCTTTCGACATTTCTCTGAAAAGGCTGTAATACCCTAGATTTTGCCGTTTTTTTGGACTATTGGGATTTGATTACTTATGTCCTTTATTTCATTATAAATAGACTGAATGATAATTATTATCATCAGTATTATCATTCCTGTCATCATTTTTATGATTATTATCATTATACTCACTATCATCATGATTATCATTATTATTGTCATCATTATTGCAGTTATAATAATTTTTATGCTAATTATCATTGCTCTTTTTATCATTATAATTATTTATATAATGGTAATAGCAATATTGATGATCTTAGAAATAATAATGACAATAATAATAATTATTATGAAAATGACAATGATGTTATTCTTATTTCTATTGCCATTATTAGTATGAAATTTTTTGGAATAGAGTTAATTATTGCTATTACTGCAGTAATTATCAAGATTATCATTATAATTATGACTTTATCATTATTATCATTATTATTGTCATTATCATTGTCATTATCATCATAACTATCATCATTACTGTCAATGATAAAGGAATCATCAGGGAAATCATTATAATTACCTGAATTAATGTTAAAATCCTCATGATTAGCATTAAAAAGCGAAAAGTTTTTTTTCGACGTTTCTCTTCAAAGGCTGTAAGGGGACCGTCTGCTTTTTTTTTTCGATTTTTCGATTTATCTTGCCGATTTTGATGAAACTTACACCCTTTTATTTGGGCCCCTTCCCATTGCCTGTGGTCGATTTTTTTTCGAAATCGCCCGAACAGTTTTTGAATTATTGTCAAAAAAACGAAAAATGCGAAATTCGCCATTTTGAAAATGCAGCACCTGGGTCAAAGGATTCAGACTTCAGAAACGGCAAGACATTCAATTTTATTTGATTTTTGCACAGAACTACCTTATATCTACAACTTGATCGAGAGCGTTTTTTCGATTTCGACTTCAATTTTTTTTTGTGAATTTTTGAAGTTGGGTACTTCAAGAAAAAAAAAAGGTAAAAATTTTCTTACATTGACCACTTTTACAAGAAGTACAGGCAAAAACTGCGAAAACGCTCTCGATCACGTTGTAGATATTTTATTTTTCTACAAAATGAGCCATAATATGTTAATTTTGGACATATGGTGTGCCCGGAATCCTTTGACCCACCCCTAATGGTGGAGTTCGGAGATATCGGCATTTTGCGTTTCTTCATCTTTCCAAGGCTATCTTGATATCAAGAAAACAAGGCATAAGATTAGTCTTCCTACACCATAATCCTCTATCATCTACCTGCATTCCGAAGTCTTGCGGACATTGCCAGCACGTAACGGTTTCTCAAAATCTTACGTATAGTGCGGAGTGGTGGCAGTGATCTGGGGGTCTATAGGCCTACATTGACCATTTTTAAAAATTTCTCAAAAATCCAAAGAAAATCATACAGCCATTCTGATTTCATGTTTGAATAGAACTATTTTTCTACTATTATATGCAGAAGCCATTTTTGAGAAGTTGACCTTACTTTTTTCTTGGTGAATATTTTCCGAAGGTGACTATTTTAACACCCTAATAGGAGATTTTGGAAACATATGTCACTTTTACAAGAACCACGTGAAAATATTGCAAATTCTCATGGCAGTATGTAATAGAACTATCATTCAGCTACAAAATGAGCCATAATACTTTAAAATCGGACCGTTTATACGTGTGCTATGCGTAAAAATATGAAGGACCTAAAAAATGCGATCTTATTCCTTTTTATTATGTTTACATTTTACACGACAAATCATGTACAGAATATTTGTATTTGATATAATTATATATCATATACCTATTATTGATGCTCTAATGAGGTTTTACAACGTATAATATTTGTCGAAAGAATAACTTTTCTCCAGTCGGACGGGTACCAAACACATACTTTTCCCCACGCAACGGGGCCGTCCTGGACCATGAAAATCGTCTTTTTAAATCTGCGGAATAACTCTACGGGGTCACGTAGCCAAATTTCACTCTCAGACCCCGTCGAAAGTCGAAAAACAATTACATGGCGATGTGAAACTATGTATATAAGGTATATGAGCACATATAGATAATTTTCGTGTACCCCATGACCTTTTGTTTATTTATATTGTTACTTCCGTTTGTTTCTTTGTTTGTTTATTGATTGTTTATTTGTTGTTTTTTTGATTATTAGTTTGTGTTTTCTAATATTTCTAAAAGTTATGAACACATTTTAACGAGATTTTAACCAAAGGTGAGTTTTAACCTAACTTAGACGCTTATTGAAGTTTGGTGGTGATGCGGACCATAGTTTGGATCCAGGAATTTTTTTTTTCTAACTCGAAAAGTTATGAATAGATTTGAATAAAATTTTAACCTGAGGTTTGTCTTAGCCTAAGTAATATTCCATAAAATTTGGTGGTGATCCTGAATATTTGGCAAAACTACCCCCCATGGGTGGGGGGGGGGAGGTTTGCATTTTCGAAATTTTTTGCTCATAGATCAAAGTAACTATGTATGATGAAAACATAAAGATAAGAAAATACACCATATGAAAAACATATCATGTTTAGTTATTTCTATGGAAAATTTCTTCATTGTCGTTTTTTGGACGCTTGCCGGATTTTTTAAATTATTCCGAAAAAAAGAAGGTTGGTCTCATCTTATGTGAAATTTGATAAGCTTTCAGAAAATAACCTCATATTTTTATTATCTCTAATCATTGCGTCACAATTGCCGATTTTCAAAGGTACCATCAAAAAAATAATATTTCGGTCGACATCGAAAATCGCTGCTACCACCTAAAAAATAACGGCCGGGCCTTGAAATTTTCAGGGGAGAACCGGGGGCCTAGAAACTCCTTGAAAATGCATTAAAGTCAATTTCGGCAAGAGGGGCGAAAATCGCCGAAAAATCAGCAGAAGGTCCCCGTAATACACTAGATTTTGCCGTTTTCTCGACTTCTGGGATTTTATTACTTCTGGCCTCTATTTCATTATAAATGGACTGAATGATAATTATTATCATCATTATTATCATTAGTCATCATTTTTATGATTATTAACATTATAGTCATTATCATCCTGATTACCATTATTATTATCATCATTATTGAAGTTATAATAATTATTATGCTAATTATTATTCCTATTCCTATCATTATAACTATTTATATAATGATAATAGCAATAACTATGATATTAGAAATAATAATGACAATATTAATAATTATAATGACAATGATAAGGATGTTATTATTATTTTTATTGCCATTATTAGTATGGAAATTATTGGAATAGTGTTATTTATTGCTATTATTGCAGTAATTCTCAAGATTATGATTATAATTATTACTTTATCATTATTATCATTATTATTGTCATTATCATTGTCATTAGCATCATAATTATCATTATTGTTAATAATAAAGGAATCATCAGGGAAATCATCATTATTACCTGAATTAATTTTAAAATCCTCATAATTACCATTAAAAAGTGAAAGGTTTTTTTTCGACTTTTGGGATTTTATTACTTCTGGCCTTTATTTCATTATAAATGGACTGAAGGATAATTATTATCTTCATTATTATCATTACTGTCATCATTTTTTATGATTTTCATCGTTATAGTCATTATCATCTTGATTATCATTATTGTTATCATCATTATTGCAGTTATAATAATTATCTTGCTACTTATTATTGTTATTTTTATCATTATAACTATTTATATAATGATAATAGCATAAATGATTATCTCAGAAATAATAATGACAATAATAAAAATTATAATGACAATGATAATGTTATTATTTCTATTGCCATTATTAGTATGAACATTATTGGAGTTAATTTATGCTATTATTGCAGTAATTCTCAAGATTATCATTATATCATTATTATCATTAATAATGTCATTATCATTGTCATACCCTAGATTTTGCCGTATTTTCGACTTTTGGGATTTTATTACTTATGGCCTTTATTTCATTATAAATGGACTGAATGATGATTATTATCTTCATTATTATCATTACTGTCATAATTTTTATGATTATCATCGCTATAGTCATAATAATCATGATTATGAGGTTATTATTATTTCTATTGCCATTATTAGTATGGAAATTATTGGAATAGAGTTAATTATTGCTATTATTGCAGTAATCATCAAGCTTATCATTATAATTATAACTCTATCATTATTATTGTCATTATCATTGTCATTATCATCATAATTATCATCATTATTGTCAATAATAAAGGAATCATCATGGAAATCATCATAATTACCTGAATTAATGTTAAAATCCTCATAATTACCTGAATTAATGTTAAAATCCTCAAAATTAGCATTAAAAAGCGAAAAGTTTTTTTTCAACGTTTCTCTCAAAAAGCTGTAATACGGTAGATTTTGCTGTTTTTTTCGACTTTTTGGATTTTATTACTACTGGCCTTTATTTCATTATAAATGACTGTATGATAATTATTATCATCATTATCATCATTACTGTCATCATAATTTTATTATTATTATCATTATAGTCGTTATCATCATGAGAGAAACGTCGAAAAAAAACCTTTACGCGTTCTAAAGGTAATTATGATGATTTTAACATTAATTCAGGTAATTATGATGATTTCCATGATGATTCCATTATTATTGACAATAATTATAATTATGATGATAATGACAATGATAATGACAATAATAGTGATAATAATGATAAAGTCATAATTATGATAATCTTGATAATTACTGCAATAATAGCAATAATTAACACTATTCCAATAATTTCCATACTAATAATGGCAATAGAAATAATATTATCATTGTCATTATAATAATTATTATTGTCATTATTATTTCTAAGATCATCATTATTGCTATTATCATTATATAAATAGTTATAATGATAAAATAGCAATAATAATTAGCATAATAATTATTATAACTGCAATAATGATGATAATAATAATGATAATCATGATGATAATGACTATAATGATAATAATTATAAAAATTACGACAGTAATGATAATAATGATGATAATAATTATCATTCAGTCCATTTATAATAAAATAAAGGCCAGAAGTAATAAAATCCCAAAATTCCAAAAAATGGCAAAATCTAGCCTTTTGAGAGAAACGCCGAAAAAAGTCTTTTCGTTTTTTAATGGTAATCATGATGATTTTAACATTAATTCAGGTAATTATGATGATTTCCATGAAGATACCTTTATTATTTACAATAATGATGATAATTATGATGATAATGACAATGATAATGACAATAATAATGATAATAATGATAAAGTCATAATTATAATGATAATCTTGAAATTATGGCAATAATAGCAATAATTAACTCTATTTCAATAATTTCCATACTAATAATGGCAATAGAAATCATAATAACATCATTATCATTGTCATTATAATAATTATTATTGTCATTATTATTTATAAGATCATCATTATTGCTATTATCATTATAAAAATAGTTAGAATGATAAAAATAGCAATAATAATTAGCATAATAATTATTATAACTGCAATAATGATGCTAATAATAATGATAATAATCATAAAAATGATGGCAGTAATGATAATAATGATGATACTAATTATCATTCAGTCATTTATAATGAAATACAGGCCAGAAGTAATAAAATCGCAAAAGTCGAAAAAAACGGCAAAATCTAGGGTATTACAGCCTTTTGAGAGAAATGTAGAAAAAATCCCCTTTTCGCTTTTTAATGGTAATTTAAGGATTTTAACATTAATTCAGGTATTTATAATGATTTCCCTTGTGATTCCTTTATTATTGTGACAATAATGATAATTATGATAATGACAATGATAACGACAATAATTAAGATAATAATGATAAAGTCATAATTTTGATGATAATCTTGAGAATTACTGCAATAATTCCAATAATTAACTCTATTCCAATAATTTCCATACTAATAATGGCAATAGAAATAATATCATTATCATTGTCATTATAATTATTATTATTGCCATTCTTATTTCTAAGATCATTATTGTTCCAATAATGATGATAATAATGATAATCATGATGCTAATGACTATAATGATAATAATCATAAAAATGATGACAGCAATGATAATAATGATGATATAATAATTATCATTCAGTCCATTTATAAAGAAATAAAGGCTAGAAGTAATAAAAACCCAATAGTCGAAAAAACGGCAAAATCTAGCGTATTACAGCCTTTTGAGAGAAACGTCGAAAAAAAACCTTTATGAGGATTTTAACATTAATTCAGGTAATTATGATGATTTCCATGATGATTCCTTTATTATTGACAATAATGATGATTATGATGATGATAATTATGATGATAATGACAATGATAATGACAATAATAATGATAATAATGATAATGACAATAATAATGATAATAATGATAAAGTCATAATTATAATGATAATCTTGATAATTACTGCAATAATAGCAATTATTAACTCTATTCCAATAATTTCCATACCAAAAATTGATATAGAAATAATAATATCATTATCATTGGCATTATAATTATTATCATTGCCATTATTATTTCTAAGATCGTCATTTTTGCTATTATCATTATATAAATATTTACACCCTGCAGTTCTGGAGGATCCTCCAATGAGTGCTAACGAGAATGTGGTCGATCTCCTTGGTTGCATTACCCGCATCGCTGTACCATGTCCAACGATGTGGGTCTGGGCGCTGGTACCAGGAGCCAGAAATCCTCAATTTCTGGGATCTAGCAAAATCCCGGAAAAGGAAGGAATTCTCGCTGCCGGTATCAACTCCCGAAACATGAGGACCGACTGACATCTCATAGCCAGCTCGATCGCAGCCAGATACCGCATTGAAGTCACCCAGAACAATACGAATATCTCGCCGGGGACAGCTGTCTGCCATGGATACAAGTTTGGCGTAGAACATCTCTTTCACATCAAGTTTACAAACATTGGTAGGAGCGTACACAGCAATAAGAGACATGAAGGCCAAAGACAGCTTCAGTCTCATCACCATTATACGCTCATCGACTGGAGTGAAAGCTATGGCTACTCCCTGGAGATGGTGACCATCGCTGCGGCCTGATCAGTAATAGGTGTAGCCACCTACACTGGTCATGCCGCTGCCAGGTCTTCTCGCTATTGTATTCTAACCTCCATTAAACTGATTTAATATAAACCTTATGTAAGAAAACGAACCTTGGAGTCTCCTGGTCAAATTTGAGCCTAACCTAACCTAACCTACCCAAACTTTACCTAACCTAACCTAACCTAACCACCAAATTCCAGATAATGTAACCAAACCTCCATGAAACTGATTTAATATATACCTTATGTAAGAAAACGAAATTTGGAGTCTCCTGGTCAAATTTGAGCCTAACCTAACCTAACCTAACCTAACCTAACCTCACCAAATTCCAGCTAATGTAACCTAGCCTCCATTAAACTTATTTAATGTAAACCTTATGTAAGACAACGAAATTTGGTGTCTCCTGGTCAAATTTGAGCCTAACATAACCAACCTAACCTAACCTGATCTCACCAACTTCCAGTTAATGTAACCTAACCTCCATTAAACTGATTTAATCTAAACGTTATGTAAAACAACGAAATTTGGAGTTTCCTGGTCAAATTTGAGCCTAACCTTACCTAACCTTACGAAATTCCAACTAATGTAATCTAACCTCCATTAAACTGATTTGATATAAACCTTATGTAAGAAAATGAACTTTGGAGTCTCCTGATTTAATTTGAGCCTAACCTAACCTAACCTAACCTAACCTCACCAAATTCCAGCTAATGTAATCTAACCTACTTGAAACTGATTTAATATAAACTTTATGTAAGAAAACGAAATTTGGAGTCTCGTGGTCAAATTTGAGCCTATCCTAACCTAACCTAACCTAACATAACCTCACCAAATTCCAGTTAATGTAACCTAACCTCCATTAAACTGATTTATTATAACCCTTATGTAAGAAAACGAAATTTGGAGTCTCCTGGTCAAATTTGAGCCTAACCTAACCTAACCTAACCTAACCTAACCTCACCAATTTCCAGCTAATGTAACCTAACCTCCATTAAACTGATTTGATATAAATCTTATGTAAAAGAACGAAATTTGGAGTCTCATGGTCAAATTTGAGCCTAACCTAACTTAACCTCACCAAATTTCAGCTAATGTAATCTAACCTCCATTAAACTGATTTAATATAACCCTTATGTAAGAAAACGAAATTTGGAGTCTCCTGGTCAAATTTGAGCCTAACCTAACCTAACCTAACCTAACCAAATTCCAATGAATGTAACCTAACCTCCATTAAACTGATTTAATATAAACCTTATGTAAGAAAACGAAATTTGGAGTCTCCTGGTCAAATTTGAGCCTAACCTAACCTAACCTAACATCATCAAAATCCAACTAATGTAACCTAACCTCCATTAAACTGATTTAATATAAACCTTATGTAAGAAATCGAAATTTGGAGTCTCCTGGTCAAATATGAGCCTAACCTAACCTAACCTCACCAAATTCCAGATAATTTAATCTAACCTCAATTAAACTGATTTAATATAAACCGTATGTAAGAATCCGAAATTTAGAGTTTCGTGGTAAATTTGATCCTAACCTAACCAAACCTAACCAAACCTAACATAACCTAACCTAACCTAACCTAAAGTAACATAACCTAACCTAATCTAACCTAACCTAACCTAACCTAACCTAACCTAACCTAACCTCACCAACTTCCAGCTAATGTAACCTAACCTCCATGAAACTGATTTAATATAAAGCTTATGTAAGAAAGCGAAATTTGGAGTCTCCTGGTCAAAATTGAGCCTAACCTAACCTAACCTAACCTCACCAAATTCCAGCTAATGTAACCTAACCTCCATTAAACTTATTTAATGTAAACTTTATGTAAGAAAACGAAATTTGGAGTCTCCTGGTCAAATTTGAACCTAACCTAACCTAACCTAACCTGATCTCACCAAATTCCAGCTAATGTAATCTAGCCTCCATTAAACTGATTTAATATAAACCTTATGTAAGAAAATGAAATTTGGAGTCTCCTGGTCAAATTTCTAACCTAACCAAACCTAACCTCACCAAATTCCAGCTAATGTGAACTAACCTCCATTAAACTTAATCAATTTAACCTTATGTAAGAAAACGAAATTTGGAGACTCCTGGTCAAATTTGAGCCGAACCTAACCTCACAAAATTCCAGCTAATGTAAGCTAACCTCCATTAATCATTTAATATAAATATTTTGAAAGACAACGAAATTTGGAGTCCTCTGGTCAAATTTGAGCTTAACCTCACCAAATTCCAGCTATTGTAATCTAACCTCCATTAAACTGATTTAATATAAACCTTATGTAAGAAAACGAACCTTGGAGTCTCCTGGTCAAATTTGAGCCTAACCTAACCGAACCTAACCTAACCTAATCTAACCTAACCAAACTTTACCTAACCTAACCTAACATCACAAATTCAAGCTAATGTAACCAAACCTTGTTGAAACTGATTTAATATAAACCTTATGTAAGAAAACGAAATTTGGAGTCTCCTGGTCAAATTTGAGCCTCAACTAACGTAACATAACCTAACCTAACCTCACCAAATTCCAGCTAATGTAACCTAGCCTCCATTAAACTGATTTAATGTAAACCTTATGAAAGAAAACGAAATTTGGAGTCTCCTGGTCAAATTTGAGGCTAACCTAACCTAACCTAACCTAACCTGATCTCACCAAATTCCAGCTAATGTAATCTATCCTCCATGAAACTGATTTAATATAAACCTTATGTAAGAAGAAATTTGGGGTTTCCTGTTCAAATCTGAGCCTAACCTAACCTAACCTAACCTAACCTCACGAAATTCCAGTTAATGTAACCTAACCTCCATTAAACTGATTTAATATAAACCTTATGTAAGTAAGCGAAATTTGGAGTTTCCTGGTCAAATTTGAGCCTAACCTTAACTAACCTCACGAAATTCCAGCTAATGTAATCTAAACTCCATTAAACTGATTTAATATAAACCTTATGTAAGAAAATGAACTTTGGAGTCTCCTGGTCTAATTTGAGCCTAACCTAACCTAACCTAACCTAACCTCACCAAATTCCAGCTAATGTAATCTAACCTCCATGAAACTGATTTAATATAAACTTTATGTAAGAAAACGAAATTTAGAGTCTCGTGGTCAAATTTGAGCCTATCCTAACCTAACCTAACCTAACCTCACCAAATTCCAGTTAATGTAACATAACCACCATTTAACTGATTTATTATAACCCTTATGTAAGAAAACGAAATTTGGAGTCTCCTGGTCAAATTTGAGCCTAACCTAACATAACCTAACCTAACCTCACCAAATTCCAGCTAATGTAACCTAATCTCCATTAAACTGATTTAATGTAAACATATTGTAAGAAACCGAAATTTGGAGTCTCCTGGTCACATTTGAGCCTAACCTAACCTAACCTAACCTCACCAAATTCCAGTTAATGTAACCTAACCTCCATTAAACTGATTTAATATAAACCTTATGTAAGAAAACGAAATTTGGAGTCTCCTGGTCAAATTTGAGCCTAACCTAACCTTACCAAATTCCAGCTAATGTAACCTAGCCTCCATTAAACTGATTTGATTTAAATCGTATGTAAGAGAAAGAAATTTGGAGTCTCTTGGTCAAATTTAAGCCTAACCTAACCTAACCTAACCTCACAAAATTCGAGCTAATGCAACCTAACCTCCATTAAACTAATTTAATATAAATCATATGTAAGAACACGAAATTTGGAGTCCCAAGGTCAAATTTCAGCCCGACCTACCCTAACTTAATCTAACCTCACCAAATTCCAGCTAATGTAACCTAACCTCCATGAAACTGATTTAATATATACCTTATGTTAGAAAGCGAAATTTAGAGTCTCATGGTCAAATTTGAGCCTAACATGACCTAACCTAACCTAACCTAACCTCATCAAGTTCCAGTTAATGTAACCTAACCTCCATGAAACTGATTTAATATAAACCTTATGTAAGAATCCGAAATTTGGTGTCTCGTGGTAAATTTGAGCCTAACCTAACCTAACCTAACCTAACCTAACCAAACCAAACCAAACCAAACCTAACCTAACCTAACCTAACCTAACCTAACCTAACCTAACGTAACCTAACCTAACCTAACCTAACCTAACCTAACCTAACCTAACCTAACCTAACCTAACCTAACCTAACCTAACCTAACCTAACCTAACCTAACCTAAACTAAACTAAACTAAACTAAACTAAACTAAACTAAACTAAACTAAACTAACCTAACCTAACCTAACCTAACGAAACCTATCCTAACCTAACCTAACCTAGCCTAACCTAACCTAACCTAACCTAACCTAACCTAACCAAACCAAACCAAACCAAACCAAACCAAACCAAACCAAACCTAACCTAACCTAACCTAACCTAACCTAACCTAACCTAACCTAACCTAACCTAACCTAACCAAACCAAACCAAACCTAACCTATCCTAACCTAACCTAACCTATCCTAACCTGGCCTGTCCTATCCTAACCTAACCTAACCTATCCTAACCTGGCCTGTCCTATCCTAACCTAACCTAACCTATCCTAACCTGGCCTGTCCTATCCTAACCTAACCTAACCTAACCTAACCTAACCTTACGTAACCTAACCTAACCTCACGAACTTCTAGCTAATGTAACCTAACCTCCATGAAAGTGATTTAATGTAAACCTTATGTAAGAAAACGAAATTTGGAGTCTCCTTGTCAAATTTGAGCCTAACCTAACCTACCCTAACCTCACCAAATTCCAGCTAATGTAACCTAACCTCCATTAAACTGATTTAATATAAACCTTATGTAAAAAAAACGAAATTTGGAGTCTCCTGGTCAAATTTGAGTCTAACCTAACCTAACCTAACCTAACCTAACCTCACTAAATTCCAGTTAATGTAACCTAACCTCCATTAAAGTGATTTAATGTAATCCTTATGTAAGAAAACGAAATTTGGAGTCTCCTGGTCAAATTTGAGCCTAACCTAACCTAACCTAACCTAACTTCACCAAATTCTAGCTAATGTAATCTAGCCTCCATTAAACTGATTTGATATGAATCTTATGTAAGAGAACGAAATTTGGAGTCTCCTGGTCAAATTTGAGCCTAACCTAACCTCACCAAATTCGAGCTAATGTAACCTAACCTCCATTAAACTAATTTAATATAAATCGTATGTAAGAAAACGAAATTTGGAGTCTCAAGGTCAAATTTGAGCCTAACCTAACCTAAACTAACCTAACCTCACCGAATTCCAGCTAATGTAACCTAACCTCCATGAAACTGATTTAATATATACCTTATGTAAGAAAACGAATATGGAGTCTCATGGTCAAATTTGAGCCTAACATAACCTAACCTATCCTAACTTAACCTCATCAAATTCCAGTTAATGTAACCTAACCTCCATTTAACTGGTTTAATATAAACCTTTTGTAAGAAAACGAAATTTAGAGTCTCCTGGTCAAATTTGAGCCTAACCAAACCTAACCGAACCTCACCAAATTCCAGCTAATGTAACCTAACCTCCATTAAACTGATTTAATATAAACCTTATGTAAAAAACGAAATTTGGAGTCTCCTGGTCAAATTTGAGCCTAACCTAACCTAACCTAACCTCACCAAATTCCAGCTAATGTAAACTATCCTCCATTAAACTGATTTAATATAAACCTAATGTAAGAAAACGAAATTTGGAGTCTCCTGGTCAAATTTGAGCCTAACCTAACCTAACCTAACCCAACTTAACCTCACCAAATTCCAGCTAATGTAATCTAACATCCATTAAACTGATTTAATGTAAACTTTATTTAAGAAAACGAAATTTGGAGTCTCCTGGTCAAATTTGAACCTAACCTAACCTAACCTAACCTCACCAAATTGGAGCTAATGTAACCTAACCTCCATTAAACTAATTTAATATAAATCGTATGAGTCCCAAGGTCAAATTTCAGCCCAACCTAACCTAACTTAACCTAACCTCACCAAATTCCAGCTAATGTAACCTAACTTTCATGAAACATATTTAATATATACCTTATGTTAGAAAACGAAATTTAGAGTCTCATGGTCAAATTTGAGCCTAACATAACCTAACCTAACCTAACCTAACCTCATCAAGTTCCAGTTAATGTAACCTAACCTCCTTTAAACTGATTTAATATAAACCTTATGTAAGAAAATGAAATTTAGAGTCTCCTGGTCAAATTTGAGACTAACCAAACCTAACCTAACCTGACCAAATTCCAGCTAATGTAACCTAACCTCCATTAAACTGATTTAATATAAACCTTATGTAAGAAAACGAAATTTGGAGTCTCCTGGTCAAATTTGAGCCTAACCTAACCTAACCTAACCTCACCAAATTCCAGCTAATGTAACCTAACCTCCATTAAACTGATTTAATATAAACCTTATGTAAGAAAACGAAATTTGGAATCTCCTGGTCAAATTTAAGTCTAACCTAACCTAACCTAACCTAATGTAACTTAAACTCCATTAAACTGATTTGATATAAACCTTATGTAAGAAAACGATATTTTGAGTCTCCTAGTCAAATTTAAGCCTAACCTAACCTAACCTTACCAACTTCCAGCTAATGTAACCGAACCTCCATGAAACTTATTTAATATAAACCTATGTAAGAAAACGAAATTTGGAGTCTCCTGGTCAAATTTGAGCCTAACCTAACCTAACTAACCTAACCTCACCAAATTCCAGTTAATGTAATCTAACCTACATTGAACTGATTTAATATAAACCTTATGTAAGAAAACGAAATTTGGAGTCTCCTGGTCAAATTTGAGCCTAACCTAACCTAATCTAACTTAACCTAACCTCACCAAATTCCAGCTAATGTAATCTAACACCCATTAAACGGATTTAATATAAACCTAATGTAAGAAAACTAAATTTGGAGTCTCCTGGTCAAATTTGAGCCTAACCTAATCTAACCTAACCTAACCTCACCAAATTCCAGCTAATGTAAACTAACCTCCGTTAACCTGATTTAATATAAACTTTATGTAAGAAAACGAAATTTGGAGTCTCCTGGTCGTATTTTAGTCTAATCTAACCTCACCAAATTCCAGCTAATGTAATCTAACCGATAATGATAATGACAATAATAATGATAATAATAATAAAGTCATAATAATAATGATAATCTTGATAATTACTGTAATAATAGCAACAATTAACTCTATTAATTTCTATACTAATATTGGCAATAGAAATAATAATAACATCATTATCATTGTCATTATAGATATTATTATTGTCATTATTACTTGTAAGATCATCATTATTGGTGTTATCATTATAAAAATAGTTATAATGATAAAAATATCAATAATAATTAGCATAATAATTATTATAACTGCAATAATGATGATAACAATAATAATAATCATGATGATAATGATTCCAATGATAATAATCATAAAAATGATGACAGTAATGATAATAATGATATAATAATTATCATTCAGTCAATATATAATGAAATAAAGACCAGAAGTAATAAAATCCCAAAAGTCAAAAAAACGGCAAAATCTAGCTTATTACAACCTTTTGAGAGAAACGTCGAAAAAAACTCTTTTCGCTTTTTAATGGTAATTATGAGGATTTTAACATTAATTCAGGTAATTATGATGATTTCCCTGATGATTCCTTTATTATTGACAATAATGATGATAATTATGATGATAATGACAATGATAATGACAATAATAATGATAATAATGATAAAATTCATAATTATAATGATAATCTTGATAATTACTGCAATAATAGCAATGATTAACTCTATTCCAATAATCTCCATACTAATAATAGCAATATAAATAATAATAACATCATTATCATTTTCATTATAATTATTATTATTGCCATTATTATTTTTAAGATCATCGTTATTGCTATTATCATCGTATAAATAGTTATAATGATAAAAATAGCAATAATAATTAGCATGATAAGTATTATAACTGAAATAATGATGATAATAATAATGATAATCATGATGTTAATGACTATAATGATAATTATAAAAATGATGACAGTAATGATAATGATGATAATAATTATCATTCAGTCCATTTATAATGATATAAAAGCCAGAAATAATAAAATCCCAGAAATCGAAAAGACGGCAAAATCTAGGGTATTACAGCCTTTTGAGAGAAACGCCGAAAAAAACCCTTTTCGCTTTTTAATGGTAATTATGAGGATTTTAACATTAATTCAGGTAATTATGATGATTTCCCTGATGATTCCTTTATTATTGACAATAATGATGATAATTATGATGATAATGACAATGATAATGACAATAATAATGATAATGATAAAGTCATAATTATAATGATAATCTTGATAAATACTGCAATTATAGCAATAATTAACTCTATTCCAATAATCTCCATACTAATAATGGCAATAGAAATAATAATAACATCATTATCATTATCATTATAATTATTATTATTGTCATTATTATTTCTAAGATCGTCATTATTTCTATTATCATTATATAAATAGTTATAATGATAAAAAATAGCAATAATAATTAGCATAATAATTATTATAACTGCAATAATGAGGATAATATCATTATAATTATTACTGTTGTTATTATTTCTAAAAATATCATTATTGTTATTATCATTATGGAAATAGTTATAATGAGGAAAATATCAATAATAATTAAGATAATAGCTCTTATAATGATTATATTAAGGGTAATCATGGCGATAATTACTATGATAATGATAATGATGATGTTAATGCTATTGATGATAATAATGATGATGATAATAATCATAATGCCCATCCATAATGAAAAAAAACTAAAAGTATAAAATAAAACAAAGTCGAAAAAACGGCGAAATCTTGCAATATATAGCATTGGGAGAATATGGTCGAAAAAGAATCCTTTTCGAGTTTATGGGATGATTATGATGATTTCTGCAATAATTCGGCTAAGTATGATGATTTTCATGATAATCCCATTAATAATGACGATCATCATCATCCGGACAGGGGCGCATAGCCGCGTCCACCTTCTGCTTCCAACTTTTGCGATCCCTCATGGCAAGTCGCCAGGCAGGGGCCAGGCCCATCTAGGGTTCTTCCTGACAGGTTTGATCGATCTGCCCAAGCCACGACCTCCTAGGTCGTCCCACAGGCCTCCTTCACCCAGGGTTGTTTCTTACAGAGACAACCTGATGGGCGGGATCAGCCTGTGGAAAGCGAGCCATGTGGCCATATAGCCTGAGTTGGCTATCCCAGATTGTGCAGGTAACAGGTCCTGTGCCAGTCTCACGGTGCAGCCGTTGGTTAGACACATGGTCCCGCCAACAGTACCCCATGAACCGGCGTAAGGACCTGTTACAATTGGCGTCAAGACGGGACTCCAGTGCGCTGGATAATGTCCAGGTTTCACTACTGTAAAGCAAAACTGGCATTACCAGGGCCCTGAAAACCCGTAGCTTGGTCCTTCTGCACAGATACCGGCATCTCCAAATACTCTTGTCGAGAGAGTTCACGACCCCTGCTGCCTGGCCAATCCATCTGCTGACTTCCTGGTTTGACAGCCCAGAGTTATGAACTGCACTACCAAGGTATGCAAAGCTCTCTGTGACCTCAATGTCCTCGCCGCAAGCACGTACCGACTGAACAGGTTCTCCTAGCAAGTCCCCAAAGTTCTGGATCTTGGTCTTGGTCCAGGAGACCTCTAGACCCAAGGGCTTCGCTTCATTACTAAATGCATCGAGGGCCACCACTAAGGTTTCCAAGGACTCAGATAGAATTGCAACATCATCGGCTAAATCAAGGTCTGTAACCTTAATATTACCCAGTGTTGCTCCACAATGACTTTGAACAGTAGCTCTGCCTAGTTTCCAGTCCATGCAAGTGTTGAAAAGAGTTGGTGCAAGAACACAGCCTTGCCTCACTCCTGAACTGACAGGAAAGAAGCTCGACAGGCCCCCACCACACTTTACAGCACTTTCAGTACCAGTATATAGGTTTGCTATTAGCTCAATAATCCTTGTTGGAATTCCTCCCAGTCTCAGGATCTCCTAGAGTGATTCCCGATGTACTGTATCGAACGCCTTCTTGAGGTAGATGTAGGCTGCAAGCAACCCACGTCCGAACTCACGACGGCGCTCTACAATGACTCGAAGCGCAAGTATACGATCAATTGTTGACTTACCAGGACTGAATCCGGATTGCTCTGGCCTCTGATGCCTTAGTAGATGGTCTCTGATACGCCTCAGAAGTATGCGGGCAAGAACCTTGCCTGGTACACTGAGCAGTGTGATGCCGCGGTCATTGCTGCAGTCCCATCAGTCCCCCTTCCCCTTCCAGAGAGGGATGACCACACCCCTCCACAGGTCAGAGGGACCGGTACCGGACTGCCAGATGGCAGCCAGGACAGCATGCAATCCCCGCGCCATAGGTTCACCACCAGCCTTTAACAGTTCAGCTGGGATGCCGCAAATACCCGCTGCTTTACCACTCTTCACCTTGGAAATCGCCTCCCTAACCTCAGTTAGGGAGGGAGGGTCCTCACTAATGGGTGGGTCCGGCAGCGGAATCACGGCACTACCCACATCCAAATTAACTGTTGGAGGGTCAACTTCATACAACTGCTCAAAGTATTCAGCCCAATGCTCCCTCACTGCAACAGGATCTGAGACAATCTGGCCACCCACTAAGCGAACTGCAGTCACCTGTGAAAGGGCTTGGTATGCAGGACGAAGGTCATTTACTAAGAAATGGCCTTCAACCTCCTCAGCAAGATTCCTAATAAACTGTTCCTTGTCCCTTCTTAACAGAGACCGAGTTCTGCGCACCTGAGAACAGTGCAAATCCTGATCCCCTGCCAGACGAGCCGCACGGCAAGCATCAGTGGCTTCCAGTGTCTCCTGAGAAATTGAATTCTGTCTTGCTCTCGGGCGTTCTCCAATCGATTCTTGGGCTGCATCAAGCGTTTCACGCTTGAAGGTGTCTCACAGAAGTACAGGGTCCGTCAGATTGTCAAGCGCTGTGAACCGATCAGAGATTGTCTCAGCAAACCTCCGAGCACACTGCCTCTCCTTCAGCCTGTCCAGATGAAACACCCTAGGGTGGTCATTGGGCTGCTGGGGAGTTTTGAAGTGTACCCGGAGGGTAGCCACAACTAATCTATGGTCAGTACCACAGAACTCAGCACTCCTATACACCCTGCAGTTCTGGAGGATCCTCCAACGAGTGCTAATGAGAATGTGGTCGATCTCCTTGGTTGCATTACCCGCATCGCTGTACCATGTCCAACGATGTGGGTCTGGGCGCTGGTACCAGGAGCCAGAAATCCTCAATTTCTGGGATCTAGCAAAATCTCGGAAAAGGAGGGAATTCTCGCTGCCGGTATCAACTCCCGAACCATGAGGACCGACTGACATCTCATAGCCAGCTCGATCGCAGCCAGATACCGCATTGAAGTCACCCAGAACAATACAATATCTTGCCGGGGACAACTGTCTGCCACGGATGCAAGTTTGGCATAGAACATCTCTTTCACATCAAGTTTACAAACATCGGTAGGAGCGTACACACCAATAAGAGACATGAAGCCCAAAGACAGCTTCAGGCTCATTACCATTATCGATCATCGACTGGAGTGACCTCTACCACCGAGGGCTGGAGCCTACCGGAGACAGCTATGGCTTCTCCCTGGAGATGGTGACCATCGCTGCGGCCTGACCAGTAATAGGTGTAGCCACCTACACTGGTCGTGCCACTGCCAAGTCTTCTCACCTCCGAGAGACCAGCCACCCCTACTCTCAGCCTCCACAGTTCCCTTGATAGCAGGGGTAACCGATCATCGTGACGTAAAGAGCGGACGTTCCAAGTCCCCACCCTGACTTCCCGTCTGAGGTTAACCCTCGGGCAGTCGCTCCGGGTGGACGCCACCTCTGCCACCCCCGCCGACGCTGCCCCACATAGAAGACGGCAGGCTGCGGGACCCTTCATCCACCTGTGGGGTTCCCTAGGGCTTTGCCCCACAAGCTTCATATTGGGCTGGCGGCTGCCAGGACAAAGGCAGGACGAGGAGCTCCCGTTTCTATTCCGCGCCCCAGCAGTCACCCTCCCAACGGGGCCCGCAGCCCTCCTCTCTCACTGGTTAGGAGGTACATTACCCCTCCCCCTTGCATTTCCAAATTAAGTGTGACGCTGCCAGTGGGTTATTCTCTGGGGGGAGGAGGACTGGCAAGGCCCACCTCCCCGAGCCTCCCATTGACCCCAGGGGGCTTAGGGGCAGGAGTTATTACAGGGCCAAGGCATATCCACACGCCGGTGGTCCATGACCCTGAACTTCTGGGGCCTCCTGCTGCTCCGAGATCCGCTACAGTTCAGCTTGGGACCGCAAGGTGCCAGTTTCCATAGGTGGCCACAGAGAGGCACTGCAGAAGTCTCGGTGATGGAGAGGCTATGAACTGGGAGGGGAGACTTATGCAGTGCTGCTCCCTTTTTCGCAAAAGGCTAGCCAGCGGTGGCTGCTGCAAACGAGAAGGCATGCAATCACTAAACACTATCTAGGCTACCACACCATCGCTTCACACCACCCTGTGCATGAAGCACCCACCCAGGAATAATGATTATAATGATAAAGTCATAACTATAATGATAATCTTGATAATTACTACAATAAAAGCAATAATTAACTCTATTCCAATAATTCCCATAATAATAATGGCAAGAGAAATAATAATATCATTATCATTATCATTATAATTATTATTATTGTCATTATTATTTCTAAGATCATCATTATTGCTATTTTCATTATATAAATAGTTATAATGATAAAAGTAGCAATAATAATTAGCAAAATAATTATTATAACTGTAATGATGATGATAATAATGATAATTATGATGATAATGACTTTAATGATAATAATAATAAAAATGATGACAGTAATGATAATAATGATGACAATAATTAACATTCAGTCCATTTATAATGAAATAAAGACCAGAAGTAATAAAATCCCAAAAGTCGAAAAACGGCAAAATCTAGCGTATTACAGCCTTTTGAGAGAAACGTCGAAAAAGACTCTTTTCGCTTTTTAATGGTAATTATGAGGATTTTAACATTAATTCAGGTAATTATGATGATTTCCATGACGATTCCTTTATTATTAACAATAAAGATGATAATTATGATGATCATGACAATGATAATGACAATAATAATGATAATAATGATAAAGTCATAATTATAATGATAATCTTGATAATTACTGCAATAATAGCAATAATCAACTCTATTCCAATAATTTCCATACTAATAATGGAAAGTCATAATTATAATGATAATCTTGATAATTACTGCAATAATAGCAATAATTAACTCTATTCCAATAATTTCCATACTAATAATGGCAAAAGAAATAATAATAAAATCATTATCATTGTCATTATAATTATTATTATTGTCATTTTCATTTCTAAGATCATCATTATTGCTATTATCATTATATAAATAATTATAATGATAAAAATAGCAATAATAATTAGCATATTAATTATTATAACTGCAATAATGATGATAATAATAATGATAATCATGATGATAAGGACTATAATGATAATAATTTTTAATTTTTTTGTTTTTAATTTTTATGATTATTATCATTATAGTCATTATCATCATGATTATCATTATTATTATCATCATTATTGCAGTTATAATAATTATTATGCAAATTGTTATTGCTATTTTTATCATTACAACTATTTATATAATGATAATAGCAATAATGATGATCTTAGAAATAATAATGACAATAATAATAATTATAATGACAATGATAATGATGTTATTATTATTTCTATTACCATTATTAATATGGAAATTATTGGAAGAGGGATAATTATTGCTATTATTGCAGTAATTATCAAGTTTATCATTATAATTATGACTTTATCATTATCATTATTATTTTCATTATCATTGTCATTATCATCATAATTACCTGAATTAATGTTCAAATCCTCATAATTACCATTAAAAAGCGAAAAGGGTTTTTTTCGACGTTTCTCTCAAAAGGCTAGATTTTGCCGTTTTTTCGACTTCTGGGATTTTATTACTTATGGCCTTTATTTCATTATAATTGGACTGAATGATAATTATTTTCATCATTATTATCATTATTGTCATAAATTTTTATGATTATTATCCTTATAGTCATTATCATCATGACTATTATTATTATTATTATAATCATTATTGCAGTTATAATAATTATTATGCTAATTATTATTGCTATTTTTATCATTAAAACTATTTATATAATGATAATAGAAATAATGATGATCTTAGAAATAATAATGACAATAATAATAATTATAATGACAATGATAATGATGTGGTTATTATTTCTATTGCCATTATTAGTATGGAAATTTTTGGAATAGAGTTAATTATTGCTATTATTGCAGTAATTATCAAGATTATCATTATAATTATGACTTTATCATTATTATCATTATTATTGTCATTATTATTGTCATTATCATCATAATTATCATCATTATTGTCAGTAATAAAGGAATCATCATGGAAATCATCATAATTACCTGAATTAGTGTTAAAATCCTCATAATTACCATTAAAAAGCGATTTTTTTTTTTTTTTTTTTTGACGTTTCTCTCAAAAGGCTGTATTGTAATACGCTAGATTTTGCCGTTTTTTCGACTTCTGGGATTTTATTACTTCTGGCC
>NC_091571.1:19804367-19841129 GCF_042767895.1 Penaeus vannamei | reverse complement strand
CATTATTATTTCTAAAATTATCATTATTGCTATTACCATTATGAAAATAGTTATAATGATAATAATGATAAAGCCATAATTGTAATTATAATCTTGATAATTACTGCAATAATAGCAATAATTAACTCTATTCCAATAATTTCCATACTAATAATGGCAATAGAAATAATAATAACATCCTTATCATTGTCATTATAATTATTATTATTGTCATTTTTATTTCTAAGATCATTATTATGTCTATTTTCATTATATAGATAGTTATAATGATAAAAATAGCAATAATAATTAGCATAATAATTGTTATAATTGCAATAAATGATGATAAAAGTAATGATAATCATGATGATAATGACTATGATGAAAAAAAATCATAAAAATGATGACAGTAATGATAATATTGATGATAATAGTTATCATTCAGTTCATTTATAATGAAATAAAGGCCAAAAGTAATCAAATCCCAAAAATCGAAAAAACGGCAAAAACTAGCATATTACAGCCTTTTGAGAGAAACGTCGAAAAAAAAACCTTTTCGCTTTTTAATGGTAACTATGAGGATTTTAACCTTAATTAAGGTAATTATGATGATTTCCATGATGATTCCTTTATTATTGAGAATAATGATGATAATTATTATGATAATTATGATGATAATGACAATAATAATGAAAATAATGATAAAGTCATAATTATAATGATAATCTTGATAATTTCTGAAATAATAGCAATAATTAACTCTATTCCAATAATTTCCATACTAATAACGACAATAGAAATAATAACAACTAAATGATTGTTATTATAATAATTATTATTGTCATTATTATTTCTAAGATCATCATTATTGCTATCATCATTATACAAATAGTTATAATGATAAAGACAGCAATAATAATTAGCATAATAATTATTATAACTGCAATAATGATGATAATAATTATTATAACTGCAATAATGATGATAATAATAATGATAATCATGATGATAATGACTATATGATAATAATCATAAAAATGATGACAGTAATGATAATAAAGATGATAATGATTATCATTCAGTTCATTTATAATGAAATAAAGGCCAGAAGTAATAAAATCCCAAAAGTCGAAAAAACGGCAAAATCTAGCGTATTACAGCCTTTTGAGAGTAACCTCGAAAAAAATGGTTTTTAATGGTAATTATGAAGATTTTAACATTAATTCAGGTAATTATGAGGATTTTAACATTAATTCAGGTAATTATGAGGATTTTAACATTAATTCAGGTAATTATGATAATTTCCATGATTATTCCTTTATTATTGATAACAATGATGATAATTATGATGATAATGAATGTGATAATGACAATAATAATGATAAAGTCATAATTATAATTAAAATCTTGATAATTACTGCAATAATAGCAATAACTAACTCTATTCCAACAATTTCCATACTAATAATGGCAATAGAAATAATAACAACATCATCATCATTGTCATTATAATGATTATTATTGTCATTATTATTACTAAGATCATTATTGATATTATCATTATATAAATAGTTATATAGATAAAAATAGCAATAATTTTTAGAAAAATAATTATTATAACTGCAATAATGATGATACTAATAATGATAATCATGATGATAATGACTATAATGATAATAATCATAAAAATGATGACAGTAATGATAATAATGATGATAATCATTATCATTCAGTTCATTTATAATGAAATAAATGCCAAAAGTAATAAATTCTCAAAAGTCGAAAAAAAGACAAAATCTATCGTATTACCCTTTTGAGACAAACGTCGAAAAAAAACCTTTTTGCTTTTTAATGATTATTGTAATTATTATTATTGTCATTATTATTTCTAAGATCATCATTATTGCTATTATCATTATATAAATAGTTATAATGATAAAAATGGCAATAATATTTAGCATAATAATTATTATAACTGCAATAATGATGATAATCATGATGATGATGACTATAATGATAATGATCATAAAAATGATGACAGTAATGATAATAAGGATGATAATAATTATCATTCAGTCCATTTATAATGAAATAAAGGCCAGAGGTAATAAATCCAAAAAGTCGAAAAAAGGGAAAAATATAGCACAGCCTTTTGAGAGAAACGTCGAAAGAAAAAACCTTTTTGCTTTTTAATGGTAATTATGAGGATTTTAACATTAAATCAGATAATTATGATGATTTCCATGATTATTCCTTTATTATTGATAACAATGATGATAATTATGATGATAATGAGATTGATAATGACAATGATAATGACAATGATAATGACAATGATAATGATAATGATAATGATAATAATGATCAAGTTACAATTATAATGATAATCTTCATAATTACTGCAATAATAGCAATAATTAACTCTATTCCAACAATTTCCATACTATCATTATAATTGTGACTTTAACATTATTATCATTATTATTGTCGTTATCATTGTCATTATCATTATAATTTTCATCAATATTGTCAATGATAAAGGAATCATCATGGAAATCATCATAATTACCTGAATTAATGTCAAGATCCTCATAATTACCATTAAAAAGCGAAAAGTTTTTTTTCGACGTTTCTCTCAAAAGGCAGTAATACGCTAGATTTTGCGGTTTTTTCGACTTATCGGATTTGATTACTTCTGGCCTTTATTTCATTGTAAATGGACTGAATGATAATTATTATCATCATTACTATCATTATTGTCATCATTTTATGATTATCATTATAATCATTATCATCATTATTATCATTTCTGTCATCATTTTATGATTATTTTCATTATAGTCATGATTATCATTATTATCATCATTATTACAGTTATAATAATTATTATGTTAATTATTATTGCTATATTTATCATTATAACTATTTATATAATGATAATAGTAATAATGATGATCTTAGAAATAATAATGACAATAATAATAATTATAATGACAATGATAATGATTATTTCTATTGCCATTATTAGTATGGATATTATTGGAATAGAGTTAATTATTGCTATTATTGCAGTAATTATCAAGATTATCATTATAATTATGACTTTATCATTATTATCATCATTATTGTCATAATAATAGTTGGTGGGTGCTTCATGCGCAGGGTGGTGTTAAGCGATGGTGTGGTAGCCTAGATAGTGTTTAGTGCTTGCATGCCTTCTCGCTTGCAGCTGCCACCGCTGGCTAGCCTTGTGCGAAAAAGGGAGCAGCGCTGCATAAGTCTCCCCTGCCAGTTCATAGCCTCTCCATCATCGAGACTTCTGCAGTGCCTCCTCGTGGCCACCTATGGAAACTGGAACCTTGCGGTCCCAGGCTGAACTGTAGGGGATCTCGGAGGAGCAGGAGGCCCCAGAGGGTCATGGCCCACCGTCGTGTGGACACGCCCTGGCCCTGTACTAACTCCTGCCCCTAAGTCCCCTGGGGTCAATGGGAGGCTCGGGGGAGGTGGACCTTGCCAGTTCTCCTGCCCCAAGGGAATAAGCCACTAGCAGCGTCACACTTAATTGGAAATGCTGGGGGAGGGGTAATGTCCCTCCTACCCAGCGAGAGAGGAGGGCTGTGGGCCCCGTTGGGAGGGTGACTGCTGGGGCGCGGAATAGGAACGGGAGGTCCTCGTCCTGCCTGCGTCCTGGCAGCCGCTAGCCCAATATGAAGCTTGTGGGACAAAGCCCTAGGGAACCCCACAGGTGGATGAAGGGTCCCGCAGCCTGCCGCCTTCTATGTGGGACAGTGTCGGCGGGGGTGGCGTCCACCCGGAGCGACTGCCCGAGGGTTAACCTCAGGCGGGAAGTCAAGGTGGGGGCTTGGAACGTCTCTGGGTACACTTCAAAACTCCCCAGCGGCTCAATAACCACACTAGGGTGTTTCATCTGGACAGGCTGAAGGAGAGGGAGTGTGCTCGGGGGTTTGCTGAGACAATCTCTGATCGGTTCACAGCGCTTGACAATCTGACGGACCCTGTACTTCTGTGGGACACCTTCAAGTGTGAAACGCTTGATGCAGCCCAAGAATCGATTGGAGAACGGCCGAGAGCAACACAGAATTCAATCTCTCAGGAGACACTGGAAGCCACTGATGCTTGCCGTGTGGCTCGTCTGGCAGGGGATCGGGATTTGCACCATTCTCAGGTGCACAGAACTCGGTCTCCGTTAAGAAGGGACAAGGAACAGTTTATTAGGAATCTTACTGAGGAGGTTGAAGGCCATTTCTTAGTAAATGACCATCGTCCTGCATACCAAGCCCTGAGAAAACTGAACTCCAAGCCCTCTTCACAGGTGACTGCAGTTCGCTTAGTGGGTGGCCAGATTGTCTCAGATCCTGTTGCGGTGAGGGTGCGTTGGGCTGAATACTTTGAGCAGTTGTATCAGGTTGACCCTCCAACAGATAATAACAATAAGACAAACGATGATGAAAATAATTTGAAATAATAATTATAGTAGAAATGATCATAATATCGCTATTATTGTTATTATAATTATTACTGTTGTTGTTATTATTTCTAAAATTATCCTTTTTGTTATTATCTTTATAGAAATTGTTATAATGAGAAAAATGACGTTAAGAATTAAGATAATAGCCCTTATAATGATTATGTTAAGGGTAATTATGGCGATAATTACTATAATGATGATAATGATGATGTTAATGCTATTAATGATAATAATGATGATGATAATAATCATAAAGCCCATCCATAATGAAAAAGGTTAAAAGTATAAAAAAAAACAAAGTCGAAAAAACGGCGAAATCTAGCGATATATAGCCTTATGAGAATATGTTCGAAAAAAAAAAAAACCCTTTTCGAGTTTATGGGATGATTATGATGATTTCTACAATAATTCGGCTAATTATGATTTTCATAATAATCTCATTAAGAATGACGATAATAATGATAATTATGAAATTAATTAGGATAATTAATAATACCAATTATCAAAATTCTCTAATGATTTTCATGATAATAACAATAAGACTAACGATGATGATAATAAATAGAAGTAATAATGATACTAGAAATAATCATAATATCGCTATTATTGTTATTATAATTATTACTGTTGTCGTTATTATTTCTAAAATTATCATTATTGTTATTATCATTATTGAAATAGTTATAATGAGGAAAATGACATTAATAATTAAGATGATAGCTCTTATAATGATTATATTAAGGGTAATTATGGCGATAATTACTATGATGATGATAATGATGTTAATGCTATTAATGATAATAATGATGATAATAATCATAAAGCCCATCCATAATGAAAAAAGGCTAAAAGTATAAAACTCCCTGAAGTCGAAAAACGGCGAAATATAGCGATATATAGCCTTTTGAGAATATGGTCGAAAAAAAACCCTTTTCGAGTTTATGGGATGATTATGATGATTTCTGCAATAATTCGGCTAATTATGATGATTTTCATGATAATCCCATTAATAATGACGATAATAATGATAATTATGACATTAATTAGGATAATTATAATAAAATGATAATTATAATGATAATTTGCGTAATTAAGGCAATAATAGTAATCATCAACAATACTCTCATGATTTTCATGATAATAACAATAAGACTAACTATGATGATAATAATTAGAATTAATAATGATAGTAGAAAGTCGAGTTCATGGGATGATTATGATGATTTCTGCAATAATTCGGTTAATTATGATGATTTTCATGATAATCCCATTAATAATGACGAAGGATTATGATGATCTCTGCAATAATTCGGCTAATTATAATGGTTTTCATGATAACCCCATTAATAATGACGATAATAATGAAAATTATGACATTAATTAGGATAATCATAATAAAATGATAATTATAATGACAATTTGCTTAATTAAGGCAATAATATCAATCATCAACAATACTCTAATGATTTTCAGGATAATAACAATAAGATGATGATAATAAATAGAAATAATAATGATAGTAGAAATAATCATAATATCGCTATTATTGTTATTATAATTATTACTGTTGTGTTTATTAATTCTAAAATTATCATTATTGTTATTATCTTCATAGAAATAGTTATAATGAGGAAAATGACATTATAAATTAAGATAATGGCTCTTAAAATGATTACATTAATGGTAATTATGGCGATAATTACTATAATGATGATGATGATGATGTTACTGCTATTAATGATAAAATTGATGATGATAATAATCATAAAGCCCATCCATAATGAAAAAAGGTTAAAAGTATAAAAAAAAAACAAATTCGAAAAAACGGTGATATCTAGCGATATATAGCTTTATGAGAATATGGTCGAGTTTATGGGATGATTATGATGATTTCTGCAATAATTCGGCTAATTATGATGATTTTCATAATTATCCCATTAATAATGACGATAATAATGATAATTATGACATTATTTAGGATGATTAATAGTAGCAATCATCAAGCGATATATAGCCTTTTGAGAATATGGTCGAAAAAAACCCTTTTGGAGTTTATGGGATGATTATGATGATTTCTACAATAATTCGGCTAATTATGATGATTTTCATAATAATCTCATTAAGAATGACGATAATAATGATAATTATGACATTAATTAGGATAATTAATAATAGCAATTATCAAAATTCTCTAATGATTTTCATGATAATAACAATAAGACTAACGATGATGATAATAATTAGAAATAATAATGATAGTAGAAATAATCATAATATCGCTATTATTGTTATTATAATTATTACTGTTGTTGTTATTATTTCTAAAATTATCATTATTGTTATTATCATTATAGAAATAGTTATAATGAGGAAAATGACATTAATAATTAAGATGATAGCTCTTATAATGATTATATTAAGGGTAATTATGGCGATAATTACTATAATGATGATAATGATGATGTTAATGCTATTAATGATAATAATGATGATAATAATCATAAAGCCCATCCATAATGAAAAAAAGGCTAAAAGTATAAAATTCCCCAAAGTCGAAAAACGGCGAAATCTAGCGATATATAGCCTTTTGAGAATATGGTCGAAAAAAAACCCTTTTCGAGTTTATGGGATGATTATGATGATTTCTGCAATAATTCGGCTAATTATGATGATTTTCATGATAATCCCATTAATAATGACGATAATAATGATAATTATGACATTAATTAGGATAATTATGACATAATTTAGGATAATTATAATAAAATGATAATTATAATGATAATTTGCGTAATTAAGGCAATAATAGCAATCATCAACAATACTCTAACGATTTTCATGATAATATCAAAAAGACTAACGATGATGATAATAATTAGAAACAATAATGATAGTAGAAATAATCATAATATCGCTATTATTGTTATTAAAATTATTATTGTTGTTATTATTTCTAAAATTATCAGTATTGTTATCATTAAAGAAATAGTTATAATGAGGAAAATGACATTAATAATTAAGATAATAGCTCTTATAATGATTATATTAAGGGTAATTATGGCGATAATTACTATAATGATGATGATGTTAATGCTATTAATGATAATAATGATGATAATAATCATAAAGCCCATCCATAATGAAAAAAGGCTAAAAGTATAAAAAAAAAAAACAAAGTCGAAAAACGGCGAAATCTAGCGATATATAGCCTTATGAGAATATGGTCGAAACCCTCCCCCCTTTTTCGAGTATATGGGATGATTATGATGATGTCTGCAATAACTCGGCTAATTTAAATGATTTTCATGATATTCCAAATAATAATGACGATAATAATGATAATTATGACATTAATTAGGATAATTATAACATTAATTAGGATAATTATAACATTAATTAGGATAATTATAACATTAATTAGGATAATTTTCATGATATTCCCATTATTAATGACGATAATAATGATAATTATGACATTAATTAGGATAATTATGACATTAATTAGGATAATTATAATAAAATGATAAGTATAATGATAATTTGCGTAATTAAGGCAATAATAGCAATCATCAACAATACTCTAATGATATTCATGATAATAACAATAAGACTAACGATAATGATAATAATTAGAAATAATAATGATAGTATAAATAATCATAATATCACTATTATTGTTATTATAATTATTCCTGTTGTTGTTATTGTTTCTAAAATTATAATTATTCTTATTATCATTATGTAAATAGTTATAATGAGAAAAATGACATTAATAATTAAGATAATGGCTCTTATAATGATTATATTTGGGGTAATTATGGCGATAATTACTATAGTGATGATGTTATTGCTATTGATGATAATAATGATGATGATAATAATCATAAAGCCCATCCATAATGAAAAAAAAGCAAAAGTATAAAACCCCCCAATGTCGAAAAAACGGCGAAATCTAGCGATATATATAGCCATATGAGAATATGGTCGAAAAACCCCCCTTTTCGAGTTTATGGTATGATTATGATGATTTCTGCAATAATTCGGCTAATTATGATGATTTTTATGATAATACCATTAATAATGACCATAATAATGATAATTATGAAATTAATTAGGATAAGTATGACATCAGATAGGATAATTATAACATTAATTAGGAAAATTATAATAAAATGATAATTATAATGATAATTTGCGTAATTAAGGCAATAATAGCAATCATCAACAATACTCTATTTTCATGATAAAAACAATAAGACTAACGATAGTAATAATAATAATAGTGATAATACCTCTTATAATTATATTAAGGGTAATTATGGCGAAAATTACAATAATGATGAAAATGATGTTAATGCTATTAATGATAATAATGATGATAATAATCATAAAACCCATCCATAATGAAAAAAGCCTAAAAGTATAAAAAAAAAGTAGAAAAAACGGCGAAATCTACCGATATATAGCCTTTTGAGAATATGGTCGAAAAACCCGCTTTTCGAGTTTATGGGATGATTATGATGATTTCTGCAATAACTCGGCTAATTATGACGATAATAATGATAATTATGATGATAATAACAATTATAATGATAATGATGATAAATTCATAATTATAATGATAATCTTGAGAAATACTGCAATAATAGCAATAATTAACTCTATTCCAAAAAGTACCATACTAATAATGGCAATAGAAATAATAATAACATCATTATCATTGTCATTATAATTATTATTATTGTCATTATTATTTCTAAGATCATCATTATTGCTATTGTCATTATATAAATAGTTATAATGATAAAAAAGAAATAACAATTATTATAATTACATTAATGGTAATAATAATAATGATAATCATGATGATAAAGACTATAATGAAAAAAATCATAAAAATGATTACAGTAATGGTAATAGTGATAATTATCATTCAGTCCATTTATAATGAAATAAAGGCCAGAAGTAATCAAATCCCAGAAGTCGAAAAAACGGTAAAATCTAGCGGATTACAGCCTAATGAGAGAAACGTCGAAAAAAAACCCTTTTCGCTTTTTAATGGTAATTATGAGGATTTTAACATTAATTCAGGTAGTTATGAGGATTTTAACATTAATTCAGGTAATTATGAGGATTTCCATGATTATTCCTTTATTATTGACAATAATGATGAAAATTATGATGATAATGACAATGATAATGACAATAATAATGATAATAATGATAAAGTCATAATTATAATGACAATCTTGATAATTACTGCAATAATAGCAATAGTTAACTCTATTCCTATAATTTCCATACTAATAATGGCAATAGATATAATAATAACATCATTATCATTGTCATTATAATGATTATTATTGTCATTATTATTTCTAAGATCATTATTGCTATTATCATTATATAGATAGTTATGTTATGATAAAATAGCAATAATATTTAGCATAATAATTATTATAACTGCAATAATGATGATAATAATAATGATAATCATGATGATAATGACTATAATGATAATAATCATAAAGATGATGACAGTAATGATAATAATGATAATAATAATTATCATTCAGTCCATTTATGATGAAATAAAGGCCAGAAGTAATAAAATCCCAAAAAGACGAAAAAAACCAGCAAAATCTAACGTAATACAGCCTTTGAGAGAAACGTCGAAAAAATGGTAATTATGAGGATTTTAACATTAATTCGGGTATTTATGATGATTTCCATGATGATTCCTTTATTATTGACAATAATGATAATTATGATGATAATGACAATAAAAATGACAATAATAATGATAATAACAATGAAAATGACAATAATAATGATAATAATGATAAAGTCATAATTATAATGATAATCTTGATAATTACTGCACTAATAGCAATAATTAACTCTATTCCAATAATTTCCATACTAATAATGGTAAAAGAAAGAATAACATTATCATTATCATTATAATTATTGTTATTTTCACTATTATTTCTAAGATCATCATTATTGCGATTATCATTATATAAATAGTTATAATGATAAAAATAGCAATAATAATTAGCATGATAATTATTATAACTGCAATAATGATGATAATAATAATGATAATCATGATGATGATGACTATAATGATAAAAATCATAAAAATCATGACATTAATGATAATAATGATAATAATTATCATTCAGTCCATTTATAATGAAATAAAGGCCAAAAGTAACAAAATCCCAAAAGTAGAAAAAACGGCAAAATCTAGCGTATTACTGTCTTTTGAGAGAAACGTCGCAAAAACCTTTTCGCTTTTTAATGGCAATTATGAGGATTTTAACATTAATTCAGGTAATTATGGTGATTTCCATTATGATTCCTTTAATTGAAAATAATGATGCTAATTATGATGATAATGACAATAATAATGATAAAGTCATAATCATAATGATAATCTTGAGAATTACTGCAATAATAGCAATAATTAACTCTATTCCAATAATTTCCATACTAATAATGGCAATAGAAATAATAACATTATCATTGTCATTATAATTATTATAATTGTCATTATTATTTCTTAGGATCATCATTATTGCTATTATCATTATATAAATAGTTGTAATAATAAAAATAGCAATAATAATTAGCATAATAATTATTACAACTGCAATAATAATGATAATAATGATAATCATGATGTTAATGACTCTAATGATAATCATAAAAATGATGACAGTAATGATAATAATGATGATAATAATTATCATTTAGTCCATTTATAATGAAACCTCGGAAAATAAAAACCCTTTTCTCTTTTTAATGGTAATTATGAGGATTGTAACATTAATTCAGGTAATTATGATGATTTCCATGATGATTCCTTTATTATTGACAATAATGATGATAATCCTGATGATAATAACAATGATAATGACAATAATAATGATAATAATGATAAAGTAATAATTTTAATGATAATCTTGAGAATTTCTGCAATAATACTAATGATTAACTCTATTCCAATAATTTCCATACTAATAATGGCAATAGAAATAATAATATCATTATCATTGTCATTATTATTATTATTGTCATTATTATTTCTAAGATCATCATTATTGCTATTATCATTATATAAATAGTTATAATGATGAAAATAGCAATAACAATTAGCATAATAACTATTATAATTGCAATAATGACAATAATACTATCATAATTATTGCATATGATAATGACTATAATAATAATAATCATAAAATTTATGACAGTAATGATAATAATATTGATAATAATTATCATTCAGTCCATTTATAATGAAATAGAGGCCAGAAGTAATACATTCCCAGAAGTCGAAAAATGCGGCAAAATCTAGCGTATTACATCCTTTTGAGAGAAACGTCGAAAAAAACCTTTTTCGCTTTTTAATGGTAATTATGATGATTTTAACATGAATCAGGTAATTATGAGGATTTTAAAATTAATTCAGGTAATTATGATGATTCCATGATTATTCCTTTATTATTGACAATAATGATGATAATTATGATGATAATGACAATGATAATGACAATAATAATGATAATAATGATAAAGTTATAATTACAATGATAATCTTCATAATTACTGCAAGAATAGGAATAATGAACTCTATTCAAATAATTTCCATACTAATAATGGCAATAGAGATAATAATAACATCATTATCATTGTCAATGTAATGATTATTATTTTCATTATTATTTCTAAGATCATTATTGCTATTATCATTATATAAATAGTTATAATGATAAAAATATCAATAATAATTAGCATAATAATTTTTATAACTGCAATAATGATGGTCATGATGATAATGACTATAATGATAATAATCATAAAATTTATGACAGTAATGATAATAATATTGATAATAATTATCATTCAGTCCATTTATAATGAAATAGAGGCCAGAAGTAATACATTCCCAGAAGTCGAAAAATACGGCAAAATCTAGCGTATTACATCCTTTTGAGAGAAACGTCGAAAAAAACCTTTTTCGCTTTTTAATGGTAATTATGATGATTTTAACATGAATCAGGTAATTATGAGGATTTTAAAATTAATTCAGGTAATTATGATGATTTCCATGATTATTTCTTTATTATTGACAATAATGATGATAATTATGATGATAATGACAATGATAATGACAATAATAATGATAATAATGATAAAGTTATAATTACAATGATAATCTTCATAATTCCTGCAATAATAGGAATAATGAACTCTATTCAAATAATTTCCATACTAATAATGGCAATAGAAATAATAATAACATCATTATCATTGTCAATGTAATGATTATTATTTTCATTATTATTTCTAAGATCATTATTGCTATTATCATTATATAAATAGTTATAATGATAAAAATATCAATAATAATTAGCATAATAATTTTTATAACTGCAATAATGATTGTCATGATGATAATGACTATAATGATAATAATCATAAACATGATGACAGTAATGTTAATAATGATAATAATTATCATTCAGTCCATTTATAATGAAATATAGGCAAGAAGTAATAAAGTCGAAGTCGAAAAAACAGTAAAATCTAGCGTATTACAGCCTTTTGAGAGAAGCGTAGAAAAAAAGCCTTTTCGTTTTTAATGGTTATTATGAGGATTTTAACATTAATTCAGGTAATTATGAGGATTTCCATGATTCCTTTATTATTAACAATAATGATGATAATTATGATAATAATGACACTAATAATGATGTTAATTATAAAGTCATAATTATAATGACAATCTTGATAATTACTGCAATAATAGCAATAATTAACTCTATTCCAATAATTTCCATACTAATAATGGCAATAGAAATGATAATAACATCGTTATCATTGTCATTATAATTATTATTATTGTCATTATTATTTCTAAGATCATCATTATTGCTATCATCATTATATAAATAGTCATAATGATAAAAATGGCAATAATAATTAGCATAATAATTATCTGCAATAATGATGTTGATACTAATGATAATCATGATGATAATGACTATAATGATTATAATCATAGAAATTATGACATTAATGATAATATTTTTAAAATGATTATCATTTAGTCCATATAATGAAATAAAGGCCAGAGGTAATAAAATCCCAAAAGTCGAAAAAACGGCAAAATCTAGCGTATTACAGCCTTTTGAGAAAAACGTCGAAAAAAATCCTTATCCCTTTTTAAGGGTAATTATGAGGATTTTAACATTAATTCAGGTAATTATGATGATTTCCCTGATGAATCCTTTATTATTGACAATAATGATAATGATGATAATGACAATGATATTGACAATAATAATGATAATAATGATAAAGTCATATTTATAATGATAATCTTGATAATTACTGCAATAATAGCAATAATTAACATTATTCCAATAATTTCCATACTAATAATGGCAATAGAAATAATAGTAACATCATTATCATTGTCATTATAATTATTATTATTGTCATTATCATTTCTAAGATCATCATTATTGCTATTATCATTATATAAATAGTTATAATGATAAAAATAGCAATAATAATTAGCATAATAGTAATTATAACTGCAATAATGATGATAATAATAATGATAATCATAATGATACTGACTATAATGATAATAATCATAAAAATGATGACAGTAATGATAATAATGATGATAATAATTATCATTCAGTCCATTTATAATGAAATAAATGCCAGAAGCAATCAAATCCCAATAGTCGAAAAATCGGCAAAATCTTGGTTATTACAGCTTTTTCAGAGAAACGTCGATATGGTAATTATGAGGATTTTAACATTAATTCAGGTAATTATGATGATTTCCATGATGATTCCTTTATTATTGACAATAATGACAATTATGATGATAATAACAATGATAATGACAATTTTAATGATAATGATAAAGTCATAATTATAATGATAATCTTGATAATTACTGCAATGATAACAATAATTAACTCTATTCCAATAATTTCCATACTAATAATGGCATTAGAAATAATAATAACATGATTATCATTGTCATTATAATTATTATTATTGTCATCATTATTTCTAAAATCATCATTATTGCTATTATCATTATATTAATAGTTATAAGGATAAAAATAGCAATAATGATTAGCATACTAATTATTATAACTGCAATAATGATAATAATAATGATAATCATGATGATAATGACTATAATGATATTAATCATAAAATGAAGACAGTAATGATAATAGTGATGATAATAATAATCATTCAGTCCATTTATAATGAAATAAAGGGTACAAGTAATAAAATCCAAAAAGTCGAAAAAAACGGCAAAATCAAGCGTATGGCAGCCTTTTGAGAGAAACCGAAAAAAAACCCTTTTCGCTTTTTAATGGTAATCATGAGGATTTTAACATTAATTCAGGTAATTATGATGATTTCCATGACGATTCCTTTATTATTGACATTGATAATTATGATTCTAATGACAATGATTATGACAATAATAATGATAATAATGATAAAGTCATAATTATAATGATAATCTTGATAATTACTGCAATAATAGCAATAATTAACTCTATTCCAATAATTTCCATACTAATAATGACAATAGAAATAATAATAACATCATTATATTTGTCATTATAATTATTATTGTCATTATTATTTCTAAGATCATCATTATTGCTATTATCATTATAGAAATAGCAATAATAATTAGCATAATAATTATTATAATTGCCATAATGATGATAATAATAATGGTAATCATGATAACTATAATGATAATAATCATAAAAATGATGACAGTAATAATAATGATGATGAAAATAATTATCAATTAGTCCATTTATAAAGAAATAAAGGCTAGAAGTAATAAAATCCCAAAAGTCGAAAAAACGGCAAAATCAAGCGTATTACAGCCTTTTTAGAGAAACGTCGAAAAAACTCTTCGATTTTTAATGGTAATTATGAGGATTTTAAATTTAATTCAGGTAATTATGAGGATTTTAACATTAATTCAGGTAATCATGATGATTTCCATGATTATTCCTTTATTATTAACAATAATGATTATAATTATGATGATAATGACAATTGTAATGACAATAATAATGATAAAGTTATAATTGAAATGATAATCTTGATAATTACTGCAATAATAGCGATAATTAACTTTATTCCAATAATTTCCATACTAATAATGGCAATAGAAATAATAATATCATTATCATTGTCATTATAATTATTATTATAGTCATTATTATTTCTATGATCATCTATATTGCTATTATCATTATATAAATAGTTATAATGATAAACATATCAATAATTATTATTATAACTGCAATAATGATGATAATAATAATGATAATCTTGATGATAATGACTATAATGATAATAATCATAAAAAAATGATGACAGTAATGATAATGATGATAATAATTATCATTCAGTCCATTTATAATGAAATAAAGGCCAGAAGTAATAAAATTCCAATAGTCGAAAAAACGGCAAAATCTCGATAATTACAGCCATTTCAGAGAAACGTCGAAAAAATCCCCTTTTCGCTTTTTAATGGTATTTATGATGATTTTAACATTAATTCAGGTAATTATGATGATTTCCATGATTATTCCTTTATTATTGACATTAATGATGATAAATATTATGTTAATGACAATGATAATGACAATAATAATGATGATAATGATAAAGTCACAATTATATTGATAATCTTGATAATTACTGCAATAATAGCAATAATTAACTCTATTCTAATAATTTCCATATTAATAATGGCAATAGATATAATAATAACATCATTATCATTGTCATTATAATTATTATTATTGTCATTATTATTTCTAAGATCATCATTCTTGCTATTATCATTATATAAATAGTTATAATAAAAATTAGCATAATAATTATTATAACTGCAATAATGACGATAATAATGATAATCATGATGATAAAGACTATAATGATAATAATTATCATTCAGTCCATTTATGATGAAATAAAGGCCAAAAGTAATAAAATCCCGTAAGTCGAAAATACGGCAAAATCTAGCGTATTACAGCCTTTTGAGAGAAACGTCGAAAAAAAACCCTTTCGCTTTTCATTGGTAATTATGCGGATTCTTCATAAAAAGATGACAGTAATGATAATAATGATTATCATTCAGTCCATTTATAATGATATAAAGGCCAGAAGTAATAAAATCCCAGAAGTCGAAACAACAGCAAAATCTAGCGTATTACAGCCTTTTCAGAGAAAATGTCGAAAAAAAAACTTTTCGCTTTTTAATGGTAATTAGGAGGATTTTAACATTAATTCAGGTAATTATGATGATTTCCATGATGATTCTTTTATTATTGACAGTAATGATGATAATTATGATGATAATGACAAAGATAATGACAATAATAATGTTAATAATGATAATGACAATAATAATGATAATAATGATAAAGTCATAATTATAATGATAATCTTGATACTTACTGCAATAATAGCAATAATTTACTCTATTCCGATAATTTCTATACTAATAATGGCAATAGAAATAATAATAACATGATTATCATTGTCATTATAATTATTATTATTGTCATCATTATTTCATTATTGATATTATCATTATATAAATAGTTATATAGATAAAAAATAGCAATAATAAATAGCATAATAATTATTATAACTGCAATAATGATGATAAATATAATGATAATCATGATGATAATGACTATAATAATAATAATCATAAAAATGATGACAGTAATGATAATAATGATGATAATAGAGAAACGTCGAAAAAAAATCGTTTCGCTTTTTAAGGGTAATTATAAGGATTTTAACATTAATTCAGGTGATTATGATGATTTCCATGATTATTCCTTTATTATAGACAATAATGATGATAACTATGATGATAATGACAATGATTATTACAATAATAATGATAATAATGATAAAGTCATAATTATAATGACAATCTTGATAATTACTGCAATAATAGCAATAATTAACTCTATTCCAATAATTTCCATACTAATAATGGCAATAGAAATAATAATAACATCATTATATTTGTCATTATAATTATTATTGTCATTATTAGTTCTAAGATCATCATTATTGCTTTTATTATTATATAAATAGTTATAATGATAAAAATAGCAATAATAATTAGCATTATAATTATTATAATTGCAATAATGATGATAATAATAACTATAATCATTATTAGTATGGAAATTATTGGAATAGAGTTAATTATTGCTATTATTGCAGTAATTCTCAAGATCATTATTATAATTATGACTTTATCATTATTATCATTATTATTGTCATTAGCATTGTTATAATCATGATTATCATCATTATTGTCAATAATAAAAAATTAATTATGAAAATCATCATAATTACCTGAATTAATGTTAAAATACTCATAATTACCATTAAAAAGCGAAAAGTTTTATTTTTTCGACGTTTCTCTCAAAAGGCTGTAATGGGCTAGATTTTGCCGTTTTTCGAATTTATTACTTCTAGCCTCTATTTCATTATAAATGGACTGAATGATAATGATTATCATCATTATTATCATTACTGTCATCATTTTTATGATCATTATCATTATAGTCATCATCATCATGATTATCATTATTATTATCATCATTATTGCAGTTATAATAAGTATCACGCTAATTATTATTGCTATTTTTATCATTATAACTATTTATATAATGATAATAGCAATAATGATGATCTTAGAAATAATAGTGACAATAATAATAATTGTAATAACAATGATAATGATATTATTATTTCTATTGCCATAATTAGTATGGAAATTATTGGAATAGAGTTAATTATTGCTATTATTGTAGTAATTATCAAGATTATCATTATAATTATGACTTTATCATTATTATCATTATTATTGTCATTGTCATTGTCATTATCATCATAATTATCATAATTATTATCAATAATAAATGATTCATCATGTAAATCATCATATTTACCTGAATAAATGTTAAAATCCTCATAAATACCATTAGAAAGCGAAAAGGGTTTTTTTTCGACGTTTCTCTCAAAAGGTTGCAATACGCTAGATTTTGCCGTTTTATCGAATTTTGGGATATGATTACTTCTGGCCTTTTTTCATTATAAATGGACTGAATGATAATTATTATCATCATTTATAATCATTACTGTCATCATTTTTATAATTATTACCATTATAGTCATTATCATCATGATTATCATTATTATTATCATCATTATTGCAGTTATAATAAATATCATGCTAATTATTTTTATGATTATTATCATTATAGTCATTGTCATCATGATTATTATTATTATCAGCATTATTGCAGCTATAATAATTATTATGCTAATTATTATTGCTATTTTTACCATCATAACTATGTATATAATGATAATAGCAATAATGATCTTAGAAATAATAATGACAATAATAATAATTATAATGACAATGATAATGATGTTATAATTATTCCTATTGCCATTATTAGTATGGAAATTATTGGAATAGAGTTAATTATTGCTATTATCGTAGTAATTATCAAGATTATCATTATTATTATAACTTTATCCTTATTATCATTATTATTGTCGTTATCATTTTCATTATCATCATAACTATCATCATTATTGTCAATAATAAAGGAATCATCATGGACATCATCCTAATTACCTGAATTAATGTCAAGATCCTCATAATTACCATTAAAAATCGAAAAGTTTATTTTTTCGACGTTTCTCTCAAAAGGTTGTATTACGCTAGATTTTGCCGTTTTTTTTTTATTATTGGGATTTTATTACTTCTGGCCTTTATTTTATCATAAATGGAATGAATGAAAATTATTATCATCATTACTATCATTACTGTCATCATTTCATGATTATCATTATAATCATTATCATCATTATTATCATTTCTGTCATCATTTTATGATTATTTTTAATATAGTCATGATTATCATTATTATTATCATCATTATTGCAGTTATAATAATTATTATGTTAATTATTATTGCTATTTTTATCCTTATAACTATTTATATAATGATAATAGCAATAATGCTGATCTTAGAAATAATAATGACAATAATAATAATTATAATGACAATGATAATAATTATTTCTATTGCCATTTTTAGTATGGATATTATTGGAATAGAGTTAATTATTGCTATTATTGTAGTAATTATCAATTTTATTATAATTATGACTTTATCATTATTATCATTACTATTGTCATAATAATAGTGGGTGGGTGCTTCATGCGCAGGGTGGTGTGAAGCGATGGTTTGGTAGCCTAGATAGTGTTTAGTGCTTGCATGCCTTCTCGCTTGCAGCTGCCACCGCTGGCTAGCCTTGTGCGAAAAAGGGAGCAGCGCTGCATAAGTCTCCCCTGCCAGTTCATAGCCTCTCCATCATCGAGACTTCTGCAGTGCCTCCTCGTGGCCACCTATGGAAACTGGAACCTTGCGGTCCCAGGCTGAACTGTAGGGGATCTCGGAGCAGCAGGAGGCCCCAGAGGTACAGGGTCATCGCCCACCGGCGTGTGGACACGCCCTGGTCCTGTACTAACTCCTGCCCCTAAGTCCCCTGGGGTCAATGGGAACTCGTGGGAGGTGGGCCTTGCCAGTCCTCCTCCCCCCAGAGAATAAGCCACTGGCAGCGTCACACTTAATTGGAAATGCTGGGGGGAGGGGTAATGTCCTTCCTACCCAGCAAGAGAGGCGGGCTGCGGGCCCCGTTGGGAGGGTGACTGCTGGGGCGCGGAATAGGAACGGGAGGTCCTCGTCCTGCCTGCGTCCTGGCAGCCGACAGCCCAATATGAAGCTTGTGGACAAAGCCCTAGGGAACCCCACAGGTGGATGAAGGGTCCCGCAGCCTGCCGCCATCTATGTGGGGCAGCGTCGGCGGGGGTGGCAGAGGTGGCGTCCACCCGCCTGAGGGTTAACCTCAGGCGGGAAGTCAGGGTGGGGGCTTGGAACGTCCGCTCTTTACGTCAGGAAAATCGGTTACCCCTTCTATCGAGGGAACTGGGGAGGCTGAGAGTAGGGGTGGCTGCTCTCTCCGAGGTGAGAAGACCTGGCAGCAACACGACCAGTGTAGGTGGCTACACCTATTACTGGTCAGGCCGCAGCGATGGTCACCATCTCCAAGGAGTAGCCATAGCTGTCTCCGGTAGCCTCCAGCCTCCGGTGGTAGAGGTCACTCCAGTCAATGAGCATATAATGGTGATGAGACTGAAGCTGTCTTTGGGCTTCATGTCTCTTATTGCTGTGTACACTCCTACCGATGTTTGTAAACTTGATGTGAAAGAGATGCAAGATATTCGTATTGTTCTGGGTGACTTCAATGCAGTATCTGGCTGCGATCGAGCTGGCTATAAGATGTCAGTCGGTCCTCATGGTTCGGGAGTTCATACCGGCAGCGAGAATTCCCTCCTTTTCCGGGATTTTGCTAGATCCCAGAAATTGAGGATTTCTGGCTCCTGGTACCAGCGCCCAGGCCCACATCGTTGGACATGGTACAGCGATGCAGCTAATGCAACCAAGAAGATCAACCACATTCTCTTTAGCACTCGTTGGAGGATCCTCCAGAACTGCAGGGTGTATAGGAGTGCTGAGTTCTGTGGTACTGACCCTAGATTAGTTTTGGCCACCCTCTGGGTACACTTCAAAACTCCCCAGCGGCCCAATGACCACCCTAGGGTGTTTCATCTGGACAGGCTGAAGGAGAGGGAGTGTGCTCGGAGGTTTGCTGAGACAATCTCTGATCGGTTCACAGCGCTTGACAATCTGACGGACCCTGTACTTCTGTGGGACACCTTCAATTGTGAAACGCTTGATGTAGCCCAAGAATCGATTGGAGAACGGCCGAGAGCAAGACAGAATTCAATCTCTCAGGAGACACTGGAAGCCACTGATGCTTGCCGTGCGGCTCGTCTGGCAGGGGATCGGGATTTGCACCATTCTCAGGTGCACAGAACTCGGTCTCTCTTAAGAAGGGACAAGGAACAGTTTATTAGGAATCTTGCTGAGGAGGTTGATGGCCATTTCTTAGTAAATGACCTTCGTCCTGCATACCAAGCCCTGAGAAAACTTAACTCCAAGCCCTCTTCACAGGTGACTGCAGTTCGCTTAGTGAGTGGCCAGATTGTCTCAGATCCTGTTGCGGTGAGGGTGCGTTGGGCTGAATACTTTGAGCAGTTGTATCAGGTTGACCCTCCAACAGTTAACTTGGATGTGGGTAGTGCCGTGATTCCACTGCCGGACCCACCCATTAGCGAGGACCCTCCCTCCCTAGCTGAGGTTAGGGAGGCGATTTCCAAGCTGAAGAGTGGTAAAGCAGCGGGTATTTGCGGCATCCCAGCTGAACTGTTAAAGGCTGGTGGTGAACCTTTGGCGTGGGGATTGCATGCTGTCCTGGCTGCCATTTGGCAGTCCGGTACCGTTCCCTCTGACCTGTTGAGGGGTGTGGTCATCCCTCTCTGGAAGGGGAAGGGGGACCGATGGGACTGCAGCAATCACCGCGGCATCACACTGCTCAGTATGCCAGGCAAGGATCTTGCCCGCATCCTTCTGAGTCGTATCAGAGACCATCTACTAAGGCATCAGAGGCCAGAGCTATCTGGATTCACTCCTGGTAAGTCAACAATAGACCGTATCCTTGCGCTTCGAGTCATTGTAGAGCGCCGTCGTGAGTTCGGACGTGGGTTACTTGCAGCCTACAGCGACCTCAAGAAGGCGTTCGATACAGTACATCGGGAATCACTCTGGGAGATCTTGAGACTGAGAGGAATTCCAACAAGGATGATTGAAGTAATAGCAAGCCTGTATACTGGTACTGAAAGTGCTTTAAAGTGTGGTGGGGCCCTGTCGAGCTTCTTTCCTGTCAGTTCAGGAGTGAGGCAAGGCTGTGTTCTTGCACCAACCCTTTTCAACACTTGCATGAACTGGATACTAGGCAGAGCAACTGTTCAAAGTCATTGTGGAGCAACACTGGGTAATATTAACGTTACAGACCTTGATTTTGCCGATGATGTTGCAATTCTATCTCAGTCTTTGGAAACCTTAGTGGTGACCCTCGATGCATTTAGTAATGAAGCGAAGCCCTTGGGTCTAGAGGTCTCCTGGACCAAGACCAAGATCCAGGACTTTGGGGACTTACTAGGAGAACCTGCTCAGTCGGTACGTGCTTGCAGCGAGGACATTGAGGTCACAGAGAGCTTTACATACCTTGGTAGTGCAGTTCATAACTCTGGGCTGTCAGACCAGGAAGTCAGTAGACGGATTGGCCTGGCAGCAGGGGTCATGAACTCTCTCGACAAGAATATTTGGAGATGCCGGTACCTGTGCAGAAGGACCAAGCTACGGGTTTTCAGGGCCCTGGAAATGCCAGTTTTGCTATACGGTAGTGAAACCTGGACATTATCCAGTGCACTGGAGTCCCGTCTTGACGCCTTTTGTAATAGGTCCTTGCGCCGGATCACGGGGTACTGTTGGCGGGACCATGTGTCTAACCAACGGCTGCACCGTGAGACTGGCACAGGACCTGTTACCTGCACAATCCGGGATCGCCAACTCAGGCTATATGGCCACCTGGCTCGCTTTCCACAGGCTGATCCTGCCCATTAGGTTGTCTCTGTAAGAGACAACCCTGGGTGGAGGAGGCCTGTGGGACGACCTAGGAGGTCGTGGCTTGGGCAGATCGATCAAACCTGTCGGGAAGAGTTCGAGATGGGCCGGGCCCCTGCCTGGCAACTTGCCATGAAGGATCTCAAAAGGTGGAAGCAGAAGGCGGACGCGGCTATGCGCCCCCGTCGACGTTAGCTCCGGATGATGATGATGTCATTATCATTGTCATTATCATTATTATTATCATCATTATTGCAGTTATAATAATTATTATGGTAATTATCATTGCTATTTTATCATTATAACTATTTATATAATGATAATAGCAATAATGATGATCTTAGAAATAATAATGACAATAATAATATTTATAATGACAATGATAATGATGTTATTTTTATTTCTATTGCCATTATTAGTATGGGAATTATTGGAATAGAGTTAATTATTGCTATTATTGCAGTAATTATCAAGATTATCATTATAATTATGACTTTATCATTATTATAATTATTATTGTCATTATCATTGTCATTATCATCATAATTACCATCATTGTTGTCAGTAATAAAGGAATAATCATGGAAATCATCATATTTACCTGAATTAAAGATAAAATCCTCATAATTACCAATAAAAGCGAAAGGGTTTTTTTCGAGGTTTCTCTCAAAAGGCTGTAATACGCTAGATTTTGCCGTTTTTTCGACTGCTGGGATTTGATTACTTTTGGCCTTTATTTCATTATAAATGGACTGAATGATAATTATCATTATCATTATTATCATTACTGTCATCATTTTTATGATTATTATCATTATAGTCATTATTATCATGATTATCATTATTATTATCATCATTATTGCAGTTATAATAATTATTATTGCTAGCTTTATCATTATAACTATTTATATAATGATAATAGCAATAATGATGATCTTAGAAATAATAATGACAATAATAATAATTATAATGACAATGATAATGATGTTATTATTATTTCTATTGCCATTATTAGTATGGAAATTATTGGAATAGAGTTAATTATTGCTATTATTGCAGTAATGATCAAGATTGTCATTATAATTATGACTTTATCATTATTATTGAAATTATCATTGTTATTATCATCTTAATTATCATCATTATTGTCAATAATAAAGGAATCATCATGGATATCCTCATAATTACCTGAATTAATGTTAAAATCCTCATAATTACCTTTAAAAAGCGAAAAGGTTTTTTTTTCGACGTTTCTCTCAAAAGGCTGTAATACGCTAGATTTTGCCGTTTTTTCGACTTTTGGGATTTGATTACTTCTGGCCTTTAATTCATTATAAATGGACTGAATGATAATGATTATCATCATTATTATCATTACTGTCATCATTTTTATGATTATTATCATTATATTCATTATCATCATGATTATCATTATTATTATCATCATTATTGCAGTTATAAAAATTATTATGCCAATTATTATTGATATTTTTATCATTATAACTATTTATATAATGATAATAGCAATAATGATCTTAGAAATAATAATGACAGTAATAATCATTATAATGACAATGATAATGATGTTATTATTATTTCTATTGCCATTATTATTAAGGAAATTATTGGAATAGAGTTAATTATTGCTATTATTGCAGTAATTATGAAGATTATCATTCTAATTATAACTTTATCATTATTATCATTTTTATTGTCATTATCATTGTCAATATCATCATAATTATCATCATTATTGTCAATAATAAATGAATAATCATGGAAATCATCATTATTACCTGAATTAATGTTGAAATCCTCATAATTACCTGAATTAATGTCAAAATCCTCATAATTACCATTAAAAAGCGAAAAGGTTTTTTTTCGACGTTTCTCTGAAAAGGATGTAATACGCTAGATTTTGCCGTTTTTTTCGACTTTCGGAAATTTATTACTTCTGGCCTTTATATCATTATAAATTGACTGAATGATAATTATTATCATTATTACCATTACTGTCATAATTTTTATATTTATTATCATTATAGTCATTATCATCATAATTATCATTATTATTATCATCATTATTGCAGTTATAATAATTACTATGCCAATTATTATTGATATTTTTACCATAATAACTATTTACATAATGATGATAGCAATAATGATGATCTTAGAAATTATAATGACAATAATAATAATTGTAATGACAATGATAACGATGTTATTATCATTTCTATTGCCATTATTAGTATGGAAATTATTGGAATAGAGTTAATTATTGCTATTATTGCAGTAATTATCAAGATCATCATTATAATTATGACTTTATCATTATCATTATTATTGTCATTATCATTGTCATTATCATCATAATTATAATCATTCTTGTCAATAATAAAGGAATCATCATGGAAATCATCATAATTACCTGAATGAATGTTAAAATCCTCATAATTACCATTAAAAAGCGAAAAGTTTTTTTTTTGGCGTTTCTCTCAAAAGACTTTAATACGCTAGATTTTGCCGTTTTTCCGACTATATGGATTTGATTACTTCTCGCCTTTATTGCATTATAAATGGACTGAATGATAATTATTATCATCATTATTATCATTACTCTTATCATTTTTATGATTATTATCATTATAGTCATTATCATCATGATTATCATTATTATTATTATCATTATTGCAGTTTTAATAATTATTATGCTAAATTTTATTGCTATTTTTATCATTGTAACTATGTATATAATGATAATAACAATAATGATGATCTTGAAAGTAATAATGACAATAATAATAATTGTAATGACAATGATAACGATGTTATTATCATTTCTATTGCCATTATTAGTATGGAAATTATTGGAATAGAGTTAATTATTGCTATTATTGCAGTAATTATCAAGATTATCATTATAATTATGACTTTAACATTATCATTATTATTGTCATTATCATCATAATTATCATCATTATTGTCAATAATAAAGGAATCATCATGAATATCCTCATAATTACCTGAATTAATGTTAAAATCCTCATAATTACCATTAAAAAGTGAAAAGGTTTTTTTTTCGACGTTTCTCTCAAAAGGCTGTAATACGCTAGATTTTGCAGTTTTTTTCGACTTTTGGGATTTGATTACTTCTGGCCTTTATTTAATTATAAATGGACTGAATGATAATCATTATCATCATTATTATCATTACTGTCATCATTTTTATGATTATTTTCATTATAGTCTTTAGCATTATGATTATCATTATTATTGTTACCATTAATGTAGTTATAATAATTAACTCCAAGCCCTCTTCACAGGTGACAGCAGTTCGCTCAGTAAGTGGTCAGATTGTTTCAGATCCTGTTGCAGTGCGGGAACGTTGGGCTGAGTATTTTGAGCAGCTGTACCAGGTTGACCAACACCAACAGTTAACAGTTAACTTGGATGCGGGTAGTGTCGAGATCCCGCTGGCGGATCCACCTATCAGTGAGGACCCCCCCTTCCTAACTGAAGTTAGGGGGGCGATTTCCAAGCTGAAGAGTGGTAAAGCAGCTGGTGTCTGCGGCATACCAGCTGAACTGTTAAAGGCTGGTGGTGAACCTATGGCACGGGGGTTACATGCTGTCCTGGCTGCCATCTGGCAGTCCGGTTCCGTTCCTCCTGACCTGTTGAGGGATGTGGTCATCCCTCTCTGGAAGGGGAAGGGGGACCGTTGGGACTGCAGCAATCACCGAGGCATCACACTGCTCAGTATACCAGGCAAGGTTCTCGCCCACATCCTTCTGAGACGTATCAGAGACCATCTACTGAGGCACCAGAGACTGGAGCAATCCGGATTCACTCCTGGTAAGTCCACAATAGACCGTATCCTCGCGCTTCGAGTCATTGTAGAGCGCCGTCGTGAGTTCGGGCGTGGGCTGCTTGCAGCCTACATCGACCTCAAGAAGGCGTTCGATACGGTGCATCGGGAGTCACTTTGGGAGATCCTGAGGCTGAGAGGAATACCAACAAGGATTATTGGACTAATAGCAAGCCTGTATACTGGTACTGAAAGTGCTGTAAAGTGTGGTGGGGGCCTGTTGAGCTTCTTTCCTGTTAGTTCAGGAGTGAGGCAAGGCTGTGTCCTTGCACCAACTCTTTTCAACACTTGCATGGACTGGATACTGGGCAGAGCTACTGTTCAAAGTCATTGTGGGACAACGCTGGGCAATATCAAGGTTACAGACCTTGACTTTTCTGAACGTTGCCATTCTATCTGAGTCTTTGGAAACCCTAGTGGCGGCTCTCGATGCATTTAGCAATGAAGCGAAGCCCCTGGGTCTAGAGGTTTCTTGGACCAAGACCAAGGTCCAGGACTTTGGGGACTTGTTAGGAGAACCTGTTCAGTCGGTACGTGCTTGCGGCGAGGACATTGAAGTCACAGAGAGCTTTACATACCTTGGTAGTGTAGTTCATAACTCAGGGCTGTCAGACCATGAAGTCAGCAGACGGATTGGCCTGGCAGCAGGGGTCATGAACTCTCTCAACAAGAGTATTTGGAGATGTCGGTACCTGTGCAGAAGGACCAAGCTACGGGTTTTCAAGGCCCTGATAATACCAGTTTTGCTATACGGTAGCGAAACCTGGACATTGTCCTGTGCCTTGGAGGCTCGTCTTGAAGACTTTTGTAATAGGTCCTTGTGCCAGATCATGGGGTACTGTTGGCGGGACCATGTGTCCAACCAACGGTTGCACCGTGAGACTGGCGCAAGACCTGTTACCTGCACAATCCGTGATCGCCAACTAAGGTTATACGGCCACCTGGCTCGCTTTCCTCAGGATGATCCTGCCCATCAGGTCGTCTCTGTTCGAGACAACCCTGGATGGAGGAGGCCTGTGGGACGACCGAGGAAGTCATGGCTTGGGCAGATCGACCAAACCTGCCGTGAAGAACTAGAGATGGGCCGAGTCCCTGCCTGGCGTCTAGCCATGAGGGAACCTCGTAGGTGGAAGCGAAGGGTGGATGCGGCTATGCGCCCCCGTCGGCGTCAGCCCCCATGATGATGATGAGGATAATAATTATTATTGCTTTTTTATCATTATAACTATTTATATAATGATAATAGCAATAATGATCTTAGAAATAATAATGACAATAATAATAATTATAATGACAATGCTAATTATTGCTATTATTGCAGTAATTATCAAGATTATCTTTATAATTATGACTTTATCATCATTATCATTATTATCATAATTATCATCATAATTATCATTATTATCATCATTATTAATGGGATTATCATGAAAATAATTATAATTAGCCGAGTTATTGCAGAAATCATCATAATCATCCCATAAACTCGAAAAGCGGGTTTGTCGACCACATTCTCAAAAGGCTATATATCGCTAGATTTCGTGGTTTTTCGACTTTGTTTTTTTTTTATACTCTAAGCCTTTTTTCATTATGGATGGGTTTTATGATTATCATCATCATCATTATTATCATTAATAGCATTAACATCATCCTTATCATCATTATAGTAATTATCGCCATAATTACCCTTAATATAATCATTATAAGAGCTATTATCTTAATTATTAATGTCATTTTCCTCATTATAACTATTTCTATAATGATAATAACAATAATAATAATTTTAGAAATAATAACAACAGCAGTAATAATTATAATAACAATAATAGCGATATTATGATTATTTCTACTATCATTATTATTTCTAATGATTATCATTATTGTTAGTCTTATTATTATTATCATGAAAATCATTAGAGTAATGTTGATGATTCCTATTATTGCTTTAATTACGCAAATTATCACTATAATTATCATTTTATTATAATTATCCTAATTAATGTCATAATTATCATTATTATCGTCATTATTAATGGTATTATCATGAAAATCATCATAATTAGCCGAATTATTCCAGAAATCATCAAAATCATCCCATAAACTCATAAGGCTATATATATCGATGGATTTCGCCGTTTTTTCGACTTTGTTTTTTTATACTTTTAGCCTTTTTTCATCATGGATGGGCTTTATGATTATTAGCATCATCATTGTTATCATCAATAGCATTAACATCATCATTATCATCATTATAGTAATTATCGCCATAATTACCCTTAATATAATCATTATAAGAGGTATTATCTTAATTATTCATGTCATTTTCCTCATTATAAGTATTTATATAATGATAATAACAATAATGATAATTTTAGAAATAATAACAACAACAGTAATAATTATAATAACAATAATAGCGATATTATGATTATTTCTACGATCATTATTATTTCTAATTATTATCATCATCGTTAGTCTTATTGTTATTATCATGAAAATCATTAGAGTATTGTTGATGACTGCTATTATTGCCTTAATTATCATTTTATTATAATTACCCTATTATTAATTAGGATAATTAATAATAGCAATTATCAACAATACTCTAATTATTTTCATGATGATAACAGTAAGACTAACGATGATGATAATAATTAGAAATAATAATGATAGTAGAAATAATCATAATATCGCTATTATTGTTATTATAATTATTACTGTTGAGATTTTGAGAATATGGTCGAAAAAAAACCTTTTCGAGTTTATGGGATGATTATGATGATTTCTGCAATAATTCGGCTAATTATGATGATTTTCATGATAATCCCATAATTAATGTCGATAATAATGGTAATTATGACATTAATTAGGATAATTATAATAGAATGAGAATTATAATGATAATTTGCGTAATTAAGGCAATAATAGCAATCATCAACAATACTCTAATGATTTTCATGATAATAACAATAAGACTAACGATGATGATAATAATTTGAAATAATAATGATAGTAGAAATAATCATAGTATCGCTATTATTGTTATTATAATTATTGCTGTTGTTGTTATTATTTCTAAAATTATCATTATAGAAATAGTTATAATGAGGAAAATGACATTAATAATTAAGATAACAGCTCTTATAATGATTATATTAAGGGTAATTATGACGATAATTACTATAATGATGATAATGATGATGTTAATGCTATTAATGATAATAATGATGATAAAAATCATAAAGCCCATCCATAATGAAAAGAGGCTAAAAGTATTAAAAAATAATAACAGTCGAAAAAACGGCGAAATCTAGCGATATATAGCCTTTTGAGAATATGGTCGAGAAACCACCCCTTTCGAGTTTATGGGATGATTATTATGATTTCTGCAATATTTAGGCTAATTATAATGATTTCTATGATATTCCCATTAACAATGACGATAATAATGATAATTATGACATTAATTCGGATAATTATAATAAAATGATAATTATGATGATAATTTGTGTAATTAAGGCAATAATAGCAATCATCAACAATATTCTAATGATTTTCATGATAATAACAATAAGACTAACGATAATGATAATAATTAGAAATAATAATGATAGTAGAAATAATCATTATATCAATATTATTGTTATTATAATTATTACTGTTGTTATTATTTCTAAAATTATCATTATTGTTATTATAATTATAGAAATAGTTATAATGAGGAAAATGACATTAATAATTAAGATGATAGCTCTTATAATGATTATATTAAGGATAATTATGGCGATAATTACTATAATGATGATAATGATTATGTTAATGCTAGTAATGATAATAATGAAGATAATAATCATAAAACCCATCCATAATGATAAAAGCTAAAAGTATGTAACCCCCCAAAGTCGAAAAAACGGCGAAATCTAGCGATATATAGCCTTTTGAGAATATAGTCGAAAAAAAACCCTCTTAGAGTTTATGGGATGATTATGATAATTTCTGTAATAATTCGGCTAATTATGAGGATTTCCATGATAATTCCATAAATAATGACGATAATAATGATATTTATGGCATTAATTAGGATAATTATAATATGATAATTATAATGATAATTTGCGTAATTAAGGCAATACTCTAATGATTTTCATGATAATAACAATAAGAATAACGATGATGATAATAATTAGAAATAATAATGATAGTAGAAATAATCATAGTATCGCTATTATTGTTATTATAATTATTGCTGTTGTTGTTATCATTTCTAAAATTATCATTATTGTTGTTATCATTATAAAAATACTTATAATAAGTAAAATGACATTAATAATGAAGATAATACCTCTTATAATGATTATATTAAGGTAATTATGGCGATAATTACTATAATGATGATAATGATGATGTTAATGCTATTAATGATAATAATGATGATGATAATAATAAAAAAGTCCATCCATTATAAAGAAAAAACGAAATCTAGCCATATATAACCTTTTGAGAATATGGTCGAAAAACACCCCTTTTCGAGTTTATGGGATGATTATGATGATTTCTGCAATAATTCGGCTAATTATGATGAATTTCAAGATAATCCCATTAATAATGATGATATTAATGATAATTATGCCATTAATTAGGATAATTATGACATTGATTTGCATAATTATAATAAAATGATAATCATAATGATAATTTGCGTAATTAAGGCAATAATAGCAATCATCAACAATACTCTAATGATTTTCATGATAATAATAAGACTAACGCTGATGATAATAATTAGAAATAATAATGATAGTAGAAATAATCATAATATCGCTATGATTGTTATTATAGTTATTACTGTTGTTGTTATTATTTCTAGAATTATCATTATTGTTATTATCATTATAGAAATAGTTATAATGAAGAAAATGACATTAAAAATTAAGATAATACCTCTTATAATGATTATATTATGGGTAAATATGGCGATAATTACTATAATGATGATGTTAATACTATTATTAATAATAATGACGATAATAATCATAAAGCCCATACATAATGAAAAAAGGCTAAAAGTATAAAAGCCCTCAAAGTCGAAAAAACGCCGAAATCTAGCGATATATAGCCATATGATAATATGGTCGAAAAAACCCTTTTGGAGTTTATGGGATGAATATGATAATTTCTGCAATAATTCGGCTAATTATAATGATTTTCATGATAATTCCATAAATAATGACGATAATAATGATATTTATGGCATCAATTAGGATAATCATCATAATTATCATCATTATTGTCAATAATAAAGGAATCATCATGGAAATCATCATTATTACCTTAATTAATGTTAAAATCCTCATAATTACCATAAAAAGCGAAAAGGTTTTTTTTCGACGTTTCTCTCAAAAGGCTGTAATACGCTAGATTTTGCCGTTTTTTCGACGTTTCTCTCAAAAGGCTGTAATACGCTAGATTTTGCCGTTTTTTCGACTTTTGGGATTTTATTACTTCTGGCCTTTATTTAATTATAAATGGACTGAATTATAATAATTATCATCATTATTATCATTACTCTCATCATTTTATGATTATTATCATTGTAGTCATTATCATCATGACTATCATTATTATCATCATTATTGCAGTTATGATAATTATTATGCTAATTATTATTGCTATTTTTATCATTATAACTATATATATAATGATGATAGCAATAATGATGATCTTAAAAATAATAATGACAATAATAGTAATTATAATGACAATGATAATGATGTTATTATTATTTCTATTGCCATTATCAGTATGGAAATTATTGGAATAGAGTTGATTATTGCTATTATTGTAGTAATTATAAAAATTATCATTATAATTATGACTTTATCATTATTATCATTATTATTGTCATTATCATTGTCATTATCATCATAATTATCATTATTGTCAATAATAAAGGATTCATAATAGAAAGCATCAAAATTACCTGAATTAATGTTAATATCCTCATAATTACCATTAAAAAGCGAAAAGGGTTTTTTTTCGACGTTTCTCTCAAAAGTCTGTAATACGATAGATTTTGCCCTTTTTCGACTTTATGGATTCTATTACTTCTGGCCTTTATTTCATTATAAATGGACTGAATGATAATTATTATCATCATTATTATCATTACTGTCATCATTTTTATGATCATTATCATTATAGTCATTATCATCATGATTATCATTATTATTATGATCATTATTGCAATTATAATAATTATAATGCTAATTATTTCTATTTTTATCATTATAACTATTTATATAATGATAGCAATAATGATGATCTTAGAAATAATAATGACAATAATAATAATTATAATGACAATGATAATGATGTTATTATTATTTTTATTGCCATTATTAGTATGGAAATTATTGGAATAGTGTTGATTATTGCTATTATTGCAGTAATTAGCAAGATTATCATTATAATTATGACTTTATCATTATTATCATTATTATTGTCATTTTCATTGTCCTTCTCATCATAATTATCATCATTATTGTCAATAATAAAGGAATAATCATGGAAATCATCATAATTTCCTGAATTAATGATAAAATCCTAATAATTACCATTAAAAAGAGAAAACTTTTTTTCGACGTTTCTCTCAAAATGATAATTATTATCATCATTATTATCATTACTGTCATCATTTTTATTATTATTATCATTATACTCGTTATCATCATGATTATCATTGTTATCATCATTATTGCAGTATAATAATTATTATGCTAATTGTTATTGCTGTTTTTATCATTATAACTATTTATATAATGATAATAGCAATAATGATGATCTTAGAAATAATAATGACAATAATAATAATTATAATGACAATGAAATCTGATGTTATTTTTATTTCTATTGCCATTATTAGTATGGAAATTGTTGGAATAGAGTTAATTATTGCTATTATTGCAGTAATTATAAAGATTATCATTATAATTATGACTTTATCATTATAATTATGACTTTATCATTATAATTATGACTTTATCATTATTATCATTATTATTGTCATTATCATTGTCATTATCATCATAATTATCATAATTATTGTCAAAAATAAAGGAATCATCATGGAAATCATCATAATTACCTGAATTGATGGTAAAATCCTCATAAATACCATTAGAAAGCGAAAAAGGTTGTTTTTTTTACGTTTCTCTCAAAAGGCTGTAATACGCTTGATTTTGCCTTTTTTTTCGACTACTTGGATTTCAGTACTTCTAGCCTTTATTTCATTACAAATGGACTAAATGATAATTATTATCATCATTTATATCGTTACTATCATCATTTTTATGATTATTATCATTATAGTCATTATCATAATGATTATCATTATTATTATCTTCATTATTGCAGTTATAATAATTATTACTGCTATGTTATCATTATAACTATTTATATAATGATAATAGCAATATTGATGATCTTAGAAATAATAATGACAATAATAATAATTATAGTGACAATGATAATGATGTTATTATTATTTCTATTGCCATTATTGGTATGGAAATTATTGGAATAGAGTTAATTATTGCTATTATTGCAGTAATTATGAAGATTATCATTATAATTATGACTTTATCATTATTATCATTATTATTGTCATTATCATTGTCATTATCATCATGATTATCATCATTATTGTCAATAATAAAGGAATAATCATGGAAATCATCATTCTTACCTGAATTAATATTAAAATCCTCATAATTACCTGAATTAATGTTAAAATCCGGATAATTACCATTTAGAAGCGAAAAGGTTTTTTTCGACATTTCTCTCACAAGGCTGTAATACGCTAGATTTTGCCGTTTTTTTCAACTTTTGGGAATTTATTACTTCTGGACTTTATTTCATTATAAATGGACTGAATGATAATTATTATCATAATTATTATCATTACTGTCATCATTTTTATGATTATTATCATTATAGTCATTATCATCATGATTATCATTATTATTATCATCATTATTGCAGTTATAATAATTACTATGCTAATTATTATTGATATTTTTTATGATTATAACTATTTATATAATGATGAGAGCAATAATGATGATCTTAGAAATGATAATGAGAATAATAATAATTGTAATGACAATGATAACGATGTTATTATTATTTCTATTGACATTATTATTAAGGAAATTATTGGAATAGAGCTAATTATTGCTATTATTGCAGTAACTATTAAGATTATCATTATAATTATGACTTTATCATTATTATCATTATTATTGCCATTATCATTGTCATTATCATCATAATTATCATCATTATTTATAATAATGAAGGAATCGTCATGGAAATCATCATAATTACCTGAATTAATGTTAAAATCCTCATAATTTCTCTCAAAAGGGTGCAATACGCTAGATTTTGCCGTTTTTCCGACTTTTGGGATTTTATTACTTCATGCCTTAATTTCATTATAAATGGACTGAATGATAATTATTATCATCATTATTATCATTACTGTCATCATTTTTATGATTACTATCTCAAATTTGACGAGGAGACTCCAAATTTCATTTTTTTTTTTTCACAGAAGGTTTATATAAAATCAGTTTAATGGAGGTTAGGTTACATTAACTAGAATTTGGTGAGGTTAGGTTAGGTTAGGTTAGGTTAGGCTAAAATTTGACCAGGAGACTCCAAATTTCGTTTTCTTACATAAGGCTTATATTAAATCAGTTTCATGGAGGTTAGGTTACATTAACTGGAAATTGGTGAGGTTAGGTTAGGTTAGGTTAGGTTAGGTTAGGCTCAAATTTAACCAGGAGACTTCAAATTTCGTTTTCTTCCATAAGGTTTATATTGAATCAGTTTAATGGAAGCTAGGTTACATTATCTGGAATTTGGTGAGGTTAGGTTAGGTTAGGTTAGGTTAGGCTCAAATTTGATCCTGAGACTTCAAATTTCGATTTCTTAAATAAAGTTTATATTAAATTAGTTTAATGGAGGTTAGGTTACATTAACTGGAATTTGGTGAGATTAGGTTAGGTAAGGTTAGGCTCAAATTTGACCATGAGACTCCAAATTTCGTTTTCTTACATAAGGTTTATAACAAATCAGTTTAATGGAGGTTAGGATAAATTAACTGGAAATTGGTGAGGTAAGGTTAGGATAGGTTAGGTTAGGTTAGGTTGAAATTTGACCAGGAGACTCGAAATTTCGTTTTCTTACATAAGGTTTATATTAAATCAGTTTAATGGAGGTTAGGTTACATTACCTGGAATTTGGTGACGTTAGGTTAGGTTAGGTTAGATTAGGCTCAAATTTGACCAGAAGACTCCAAATTTCGTTTTCTTTCATAAGGTTTATATTAAATCAGTTTAATGGAGGCTAGATTACATTAGCTGGAATTTGGTGAGGTTAGGATAGGTTTGGCTCAAATTTGACCAGGAGACTCCAAATTTCGTTTTCTTACGTAAGGTTTATATTAAATTAATTTAATGGAGGTTAGATTACATTAGCTGGAATTTGGTGAGGTTAAATTAGGTTAGGTTAGGCTTCAATTTCACCAGGAGACTCCAAATTTCCTTTTCTTACATAAGGTTTATATTAAATCAGATTCATAGAGGTTAGGTTACATTAACTGGAATTTGGTGAGGATAGGTTAGGTTAGGTTGAAATTT
>NC_091571.1:19774274-19803867 GCF_042767895.1 Penaeus vannamei | reverse complement strand
ATTATCATTATATAAATAGTTATAATGATAAAAACAGCAATAACAATTAGCATAATAATTATTATACTGCAATAATGATGATAACAATGATAATCATGATGATAACGAGTATAATGATAATAATAATAAAAATGATGACAGTAATGATAATAATGATGATAATAATTATCATTTTGAGAGAAACGTCGAAAAAAAGTTTTCTCTTTTTAATGGTAATTATTAGGATTTTATCATTAATTCAGGAAATTATGATGATTTCCATGATTATTCCTTTATTATTGACAATAATGATGATAATTATGATGAGAAGGACAATGAAAATGACAATAATAATGATAATAATGATAAAGTCATAATTATAATGATAATCTTGCTAATTACTGCAATAATAGCAATAATCAACACTATTCCAATAATTTCCATACTAATAATGGCAATAAAAATAATAATAACATCATTATCATTGTCATTATAATTATTATTATTGTCATTATTATTTCTAAGATCATCATTATTGCTATCATTATATAAATAGTTATAATGATAAAAATAGAAATAATTAGCATTATAATTATTATAATTGCAATAATGATCATAATAATAATGATAATCATGATGATAATGACTATAATGATAATGATCATAAAAATGATGACAGTAATGATAATAATGATGATAATAATTATCATTCAGTCCATTTATAATGAAATAAAGGCCAGAAGTAATAGAATCCATAAAGTCGAAAAAGGGCAAAATCTATCGTATTACAGACTTTTGAGAGAAACGTCGAAAAAAAACCCTTTTCGCTTTTTAATGGTAATTATGAGGATATTAACATTAATTCAGGTAATTTTGATGCTTTCTATTATGAATCCTTTATTATTGACAATAATGATAATTATGATGATAATGACAATGATAATGACAATAATAATGATAATAATGATAAAGTCATAATTATAATGATAATTTTTATAATTACTACAATAATAGCAATAATCAACTCTATTCCAATAATTTCCATACTGATAATGGCAATAGAAATAATAATAACATCATTATCATTGTCATTATAATTACTATTATTGTCATTATTATTTTTAAGATCATCATTATTGCTATCATCATTATATATATAGTTATAATGATAAAAATAGCAATAATAATTAGCATAATAATTATCATAACTGCAATAATGATGATAATAATGATAGTCATGATGATAATGACTACAATGATAATAATCATAAAATGATGAGAGTAATGATAATAATGATGATAATTATTATAATTCAGTCCATTTATAATTAAATAAAGGCCAGAAGTAATAAAATCCCAAAAGTCGAAAAAACGGCAAAATCTAGCGTATTACAGCCTTTTGAGAGAAACGTCGAAAAAACGGCAAAATCTAGCGTATTACAGCCTTTTGAGAGAAACGTCGAAAAAAAACCTTTTCGCTTTTTATGGTAATTATGAGGATTTTAACATTAATTAAGGTAATAATGATGATTTCCATGATGATTCCTTTATTATTGACAATAATGATGATAATTATGATGATTATCCTAATTGATGCCATAAATATCATTATTATCGTCATTATTTATGGAATTATCATGAAAATCATTATAATTAGCCGAATTATTGCAGAAATTATCATATTCATCCCATAAACTCCAAAAGGGTTTTTTCGACCATATTATCATATGGCTATATATCGCTAGATTTCGGCGTTTTTTCGACTTTGAGGGCTTTTATACTTTTAGCCATTTTTTCATTATGGATGGTCTTTATGATTATTATCATCATCATTATTATCATTAATAGCATTCACATTATCATCATCATAATAATTATCGCCATAATTATCCTTAATATAATCATTATAAGAGCTATTATCTTAATTATTAATGTCATTTTCCTCATTTTAACTATTTCTATAATGATAATAACAATATTGATAATTTTAGAATTAATAACAACAACAGTAATAATTATAATAACAATAACAGTGATATTATGATTCTTTATACTATCATCATTATTTCTGATTATTATTATCATCGTTAGTCTTATTGTTATTATCATGAAAATCATTAGAGTATTGTTGATGATTGCTATTATTGCCTTAATTACGCAAATTATCATTATAATTATCATTTTATTATAATTATTCTAATTAATGTCATAATTATCCTAATTGATGTTATAATTATCCTAATTAATGTCATAATTATCATTATTATCGTCATTATTATTTGGAATATCATAAAAATCATAATAATTAGACGAATTATTGCACAAATCATCATAATCATCCCATAAACTCGAAAAGGGTTTTTTTTACGACCATATTCTCACAAGGCTTTATATCGCTAGATTTCGCCGTTTCTTTATTATGGATGGGTTTTATGATTATTATCATCATTATCATTAATAGCATTAACATCATCATTATCATCATTATATAATCATTATAAGAACTATCATTTTAATTATTAATGTCATTTTCCTAATTTTAACTATTTATATAATGATAATAACAATAATGATAATTTTAGAAATAATAACAACAGTAATAATTATAATTAGAGTATTGTTGATGATTGCTATTATTTCCTTAATTACGCAAATTATAATTATAATTATCACTTTATTATAATTATCCTAATTAATGTCATAATTATCCTAATTAATGTCATGATTATCATTATTATCGTCATTATTAATGGGATTATCATGAAAATCATCATAATTAGCCGAATTATTGCAGAAATCATCATAATCATCCCATAAACTCGAAAAGCAGGTTTTTCGACCATATTCTCAAAAGGCCCTATATCGGGGTTTTATACTTTAGCTTTTTTTTTATTATGGATGGGCTTTATGATTATTATCATCATCATTATTATCATCATTATAGTAATTATCGCCATATTTACCCTTAATATAATCATTATAAGAGCCATTATCTTAATTATTAATGTCATTTTCCTTATCATAATTATTTCTATTATAATAATAAGAATAATGATAATTTTTAGAAATAATAACAACAACAGTAATAATTATAATAACAATAATAGTGATATTATGATTATTTATACTATCATTATTATTTCTGATTATTATCATTATCGTTAGTCTTATTGTTATTATCATCAAAATCATTAGAGTATTGTTGATGATTGCTATTATTGCCTTAATTACGCAAATTATCATTATAATTATCATTTTATTATAATTATCCTAATTAATTACATAATTATAATTATTATCCTCATTAATAATGGGATTATCATGAAAATCATCATAATTAGCCGAGTTATTGCAGACATTATCATAATCATCCTATAAACTCGAAAAGGGTTTTTTTTTCGACCATATTCTGAAAAGGCTATATATCGCTAGATTTCGCCGTTTTTTCGACTTAGTGTTCTTTTAGCCTTTTTTCATTATGGATTGGATTTATGATTATTATCATTATCATTATTATTATTAATAGCGTTAACATCATCATTATCATCATTATAGTAATTATCGCATTAATTACCCTTAATATAATCATTACAAGAGCTATTTTCTTAATTATTAGTGTAATTTTCCTCATTATAACTATTTCTATAATGATAATAACAATAATGATAATTTTAGAAATAATAACAACAACAGTAATAATTATAATAACAATAATAGCGATATTATGATTATTTCTACTATCATTATTATTTCTAATTATTATCATCATCGTTAGTCTTATTGTTATTATCGTGAAAATCATTAGAGTATTGTTGATGATTGCTATTATTGCCTTAATTACGCAAATTATCATTATAATTCTTATTTTATTATAATTACCCTAATTAATGTCATAATTATCTAAATTAATGTCATAATTATCATTATTATCGTCATTATTAATGGGATTATCATGAAAATCATCATAGGTAGCCGAATTATTGCAGAAATCAGCATAATAATCATCCCAAAAACTGGATAAGGGTTTATTTCGACCATATTCTCATAAGCCTATATATCGCTAGATTTCGCATGGGCTTAATGATTATCATCATCATCTTTATTATCATTAATAGCATTAACATCATCATTATCATCATTATAGTAATTATTGCCATAATTACCCATAATATAATCATTATAAGAGCTATTATCTTAATTATTAATGTAATTCTTCTCATTGTAACTATTTCTATAATGATAATATCAATAATGATAATTTTAGAAATAATAAAAACAACAGTAATAATTATAATAACAGTAATAGCGATATCATAATTATTTCTACTATCATTATTATTTCTAATTATTATCATCAGCGTTAGTCTTATTGTTACTATCATGAAAATGATTAGAGTTTTGTTGATGATTGCTATTATTGCCTTAATTTCGCAAATTATCATTATAATTATCATTTTGTTATAATTATCCTAATTAATGTCATAATTATCCTAATTAATATCATAATTATTTTTATTATCGTCATTATTAATGGGATTATTATGAAAATCATCATAATTAGCCGAAATTATTGCAGAAATCATCATAATCATCCTATAAACTCGCAAAGGGGCGTTTTTCGACCATATTCTCAAAAGGCTATATATCGTTAGATTTCGTCGTTTTTTCGACTTTGTTTTTTTTTTATACTTTTAGCCTTTTTTTCATTATGGATGGGCTTTATGATTATTATCATCATCATTATTATTATGGATGGGCTTTATGATTATTATCATCATTATTATTATCATTCATAATAGCATTAACATCATCATTATCATCATTATAGTAATTATCGCCGTAATTACCCTTAATATGATCATTATAAGAGCTATTATCTTAATCATTAATGTCATTTTCCTCATTATAAGTTTTTCTCTAATGATAATAAAAATAATGATAATTTTAGAAATAATAACAACAGTAATAATTATAGTAAGAATAATAGCGATATTATGATTATTTCTATTATCATTATTATTTCTAATTATTATCATCATCGTTAGTCTTATTGTTATCATCATGAAAATCATTAGAGTATTGTTGATGATTGCTATTATTAATTATCCTAATTAATGTCATAATTATCATATTATCGTCATTATTAATGGGATTATGATAAAAATCATATTATCGTCATTATTAATGGGATTATCATGAAAATCATCCTAATTAGTCGCATTATTGCAGAAATTATCATAATCACCCCATAAACTCGAAAAGGTGGTTTTTTCCACCAAATTCTCAAAAGGCTATATATCGGTAGATTTCGACGTTTTTTCGACTTTCGTTTTTTTTATACCTTTAGCCTTTTTTCATTATGGATGGGCTTTATGATTATTATCATCATTATTATTATCATTAATAGCAGTAACATCATCATTATTATCATTATAGTAATTATCGCCATAATTACCCAAAATGTAATCATTATAAGAGCTATTATCTTAATTTTTAATGTCATTTTCCTCATTAAAACTATTTCTATAATGATAATAACAATAATGATAATTTTAGAAATAATAAGAACAACAGTAATAATTATAATAACAATAATAGCGATATTATGATTATTTCTACTATCATTATTATTTCTAATTAATATCATCATCGTTAGTCTTATTGTTATTATCATGAAAATCATTAGAGTACTGTAGATGATTTCTATTATTGCCTTAATTACGCAAATTATCATTATAATTATCCTTTTAATATAATTATGCAAATCAATGTCATAATTATCCTAATTAATGGCATAATTATCATTAATATCATCATTATTAATTAATACTTTTAGCCTTTTTTCATTATGTATGGGCTTTATGATTATTATCGTCATTATTATTAATAATAGTATTAACATCATCATTATAGTAATTATCGCCATATTTACCCATAATATAATCATTATAAGAGGTATTATCTTAATTTTTAATGTCATTTTCTTCATTATAACTATTTCTATAATGATAATAACAATAATGATAATTCTAGAAATAATAACAACAACAGTAATAACTATAATAACAATCATAGCGATATTATGATTATTTCTACTATCATTATTATTTCTAATTATTATCATCAGCGTTAGTCTTATTATTATCATGAAAATCATTAGAGTATTGTTGATGATTGCTATTATTGCCTTAATTACGCAAATTATCATTATGATTATCATTTTATTATAATTATGCAAATCAATGTCATAATTATCCTAATTAATGGCATAATTATCATTAATATCATCATTATTAATGGGATTATCTTGAAATTCATCATAATTAGCCGAATTATTGCAGAAATCATCATAATCATCCCATAAACTCGAAAAGGGGTGTTTTTCGACCATATTCTCAAAAGGTTATATATCGCTAGATTTTACGTTTTTTCGAATTTGGGGTTTATTATACTTTTAGTTTTTTTTAATAATGGATGGACTTTTTTATTATTATCATCATCATTATTATCATTAATAGCATTAACATCATCATTATCATCATTATAGTAATTATCGCCATAATTACCCTTAATATAATCATTATAAGAGGTATTATCTTCATTATTAATGTCATTTTACTTATTATAACTATTTTTATAATGATAACAACAATAATGATAATTTTAGAAATGATAACAACAACAGCAATAATTATAATAACAATAATAGCGATACTATGATTATTTCTACTATCATTATTATTTCTAATTATTATCATCATCGTTATTCTTATTGTTATTATCATGAAAATCATTAGAGTATTGCCTTAATTACGCAAATTATCATTATAATTATCATATTATAATTATCCTAATTAATATCATAATTGTCCTAATTAATGCCATAAATATCATTATTATCGTCATTATTTATGGAATTATCATGGAAATCCTCATAATTAGCCGAATTATTACAGAAATTATCATAATCATCCCATAAACTCTAAGAGGGTTTTTTTTCGACTATATTCTCAAAAGGCTATATATCGCTAGATTTCGCCGTTTTTTCGACTTTGGGGGGTTACATACTTTTAGCTTTTATCATTATGGATGGGTTTTATGATTATTATCTTCATTATTATCATTACTAGCATTAACATAATCATTATCATCATTATAGTAATTATCGCCATAATTATCCTTAATATAATCATTATAAGAGCTATCATCTTAATTATTAATGTCATTTTCCTCATTATAACTATTTCTATAATTATAATAACAATAATGATAATTTTAGAAATAATAACAACAGTAATAATTATAATAACAATAATATTGATATAATGATTATTTCTACTATCATTATTATTCCTAATTATTATCATTATCGTTAGTCTTATTGTTATTATCATGAAAATCATTAGAATATTGTTGATGATTGCTATTATTGCCTTAATTACACAAATTATCATCATAATTATCATTTTATTATAATTATCCGAATTAATGTCATAATTATCATTATTATCGTCATTGTTAATGGGAATATCATAGAAATCATTATAATTAGCCTAAATATTGCAGAAATCATAATAATCATCCCATAAATTCGAAAGGGGTGGTTTCTCGACCATATTCTCAAAAGGCTATATATCGCTAGATTTCGCCGTTTTTTCGACTGTTATTATTTTTTAATACTTTTAGCCTCTTTTCATTATGGATGGGCTTTATGATTTTTATCATCATTATTATCATTAATAGCATTAACATCATCATTATCATCATTATAGTAATTATCGTCATAATTACCCTTAATATAATCATTATAAGAGCTGTTATCTTAATTATTAATGTCATTTTCCTCATTATAACTATTTCTATAATGATAATTTTAGAAATAATAACAACAACAGCAATAATTATAATAACAATAATAGCGATACTATGATTATTTCTACTATCATTATTATTTCAAATTATTATCATCATCGTTAGTCTTATTGTTATTATCATGAAAATCATTAGAGTATTGTTGATGATTGCTATTATTGCCTTAATTACGCAAATTATCATTATAATTCTCATTCTATTATAATTATCCTAATTAATGTCATAATTACCATTATTATCGACATTAATTATGGGATTATCATGAAAATCATCATAATTAGCCGAATTATTGCAGAAATCATCATAATCATCCCATAAACTCGAAAAGGTTTTTTTTCGACCATATTCTCAAAATCTCAACAGTAATAATTATAATAACAATAATAGCGATATTATGATTATTTCTACTATCATTATTATTTCTAATTATTATCATCATCGTTAGTCTTACTGTTATCATCATGAAAATAATTAGAGTATTGTTGATAATTGCTATTATTAATTATCCTAATTAATAATAGGGTAATTATAATAAAATGATAATTAAGGCAATAATAGCAGTCATCAACAATACTCTAATGATTTTCATGATAATAACAATAAGACTAACGATGATGATAATAATTAGAAATAATAATGATCGTAGAAATAATCATAATATCGCTATTATTGTTATTATAATTATTACTGTTGTTGTTATTATTTCTAAAATTATCATTATTGTTATTATCATTATATAAATACTTATAATGAGGAAAATGACATGAATAATTAAGATAATACCTCTTATAATGATTATATTAAGGGTAATTATGGCGATAATTACTATAATGATGATAATGATGATGTTAATGCTATTGATGATAACAATGATGATGCTAATAATCATAAAGCCCATCCATGATGAAAAAAGACTAAAAGTATAAAAAAACAAAGTCGAAAAAACGGCGAAATCCATCGATATATATAGCCTTATGAGTTTATGGGATGATTTTGATGATTTCTGGAATAATTCGGCTAATTATGATGATTTTCATGATAATACCATTAATAATGACGATAATAATGATAATTATGACATTAATTAGGATAATTATAATAAAATGATAATTATAGTGATAATTTGCGTAATTAAAGCAATAATAGGAATCATCAACATTACTCTAATGATTTTCATGATAATAATAATAAGACTAACAATAATGATAATCATTAGAAATAATAATGATAGTAGAAATAATCATAATATCGCTATTATTGTTATTATAATTATTACTGTTGTTGTTATTATTTCTAAAATTATTATTATTGTTATTATCATTATAGAAATAGTTATAATGAGGAAAATGACATTAATAATTAAGATAATAGCTCTTATAATGATTATATTAAGGGTAATTATGGCGATAATTACTATAATGATGATAAGGATGATGTTAATGCTATTAATGATAATAATGATGATGATGATAATCATAAAACCCATCCATAATGAAAAAAGGCTTAGAGTATAAAAAAAAACAAAGTCGAAAAACCACGAAATCTAGCGATATATAGCCTTTTGAGAATGTGGTCGACAAACCCGCTTTTCGAGTTTATGGGATGATTATGATGATTTCTGCAATAACTCGGCTAATTATAATTATTTTCATGATAATCCCATTAATAATGATGATAATAATGATAATTATGATGATAATTATGATAATAATGATAATGATGATAAAGTCATAATTATAAAGATAATCTTGATAATTACTGCAATAATAGCAATAATTAGCATTGTCATTATAATTATTATTGTCATTATTATTTCTAAGATCATTATTGCTATTATCATTATATAAATAGTTATAATGATAAAAAAGCAATAATAATTATTATCCTCATCATCATCATGGGGGCTGACGCCGACGGGGGCGCATAGCCGCATCCACCCTTCGCTTCCACCTACGAGGTTCCCTCATGGCTAGACGCCAGGCAGGGACTCGGCCCATCTCTAGTTCTTCACGGCAGGTTTGGTCGATCTGCCCAAGCCATGACTTCCTCGGTCGTCCCACAGGCCTCCTCCATCCAGGGTTGTCTCGAACAGAGACGACCTGATGGGCAGGATCATCCTGAGGAAAGCGAGCCAGGTGGCCGTATAACCTTAGTTGGCGATCACGGATTGTGCAGGTAACAGGTCTTGCGCCAGTCTCACGGTGCAACCGTTGGTTGGACACATGGTCCCGCCAACAGTACCCCATGATCTGGCACAAGGACCTATTACAAAAGGCTTCAAGACGAGCCTCCAAGGCACAGGACAATGTCCAGGTTTCGCTACCGTATAGCAAAACTGGTATTATCAGGGCCTTGAAAACCCGTAGCTTGGTCCTTCTGCACAGGTACCGACATCTCCAAATACTCTTGTTGAGAGAGTTCATGACCCCTGCTGCCAGGCCAATCCGTCTGCTGACTTCATGGTCTGACAGCCCTGAGTTATGAACTACACTACCAAGGTATGTAAAGCTCTCTGTGACTTCAATGTCCTCACCGCAAGCACGTACCGACTGAACAGGTTCTCCTAACAAGTCCCCAAAGTCCTGGACCTTGGTCTTGGTCCAAGAAACCTCTAGACCCAAGGGCTTCGCTTCATTGCTAAATGCATCGAGAGCCGCCACTAGGGTTTCCAAAGACTCAGATAGAATGGCAACGTTCAGAAAAGTCAAGGTCTGTAACCTTGATATTGCCCAGCGTTGTCCCACAATGACTTTGAACAGTAGCTCTGCCCAGTATCCAGTCCATGCAAGTGTTGAAAAGAGTTGGTGCAAGGACACAGCCTTGCCTCACTCCTGAACTAACAGGAAAGAAGCTCAACAGGCCCCCACCACACTTTACAGCACTTTCAGTACCAGTATACAGGCTTGCTATTAGTCCAATAATCCTTGTTGGTATTCCTCTCAGCCTCAGGATCTCCCAAAGTGACTCCCGATGCACCGTATCGAACGCCTTCTTGAGGTCGATGTAGGCTGCAAGCAGCCCACGCCCGAACTCACGACGGCGCTCTACAATGACTCGAAGCGCGAGGATACGGTCTATTGTGGACTTACCAGGAGTGAATCCGGATTGCTCCAGTCTCTGGTGCCTCAGTAGATGGTCTCTGATACGTCTCAGAAGGATGTGGGCGAGAACCTTGCCTGGTATACTGAGCAGTGTGATGCCTCGGTGATTGCTGCAGTCCCAACGGTCCCCCTTCCCCTTCCAGAGAGGGATGACCACATCCCTCAACAGGTCAGGAGGAACGGAACCGGACTGCCAGATGGCAGCCAGGACAGCATGTAACCCCCGTGCCATAGGTTCACCACCAGCCTTTAACAGTTCAGCTGGTATGCCGCAGACACCAGCTGCTTTACCACTCTTCAGCTTGGAAATCGCCCCCCTAACTTCAGTTAGGAAGGGGGGGTCCTCACTGATAGGTGGATCCGCCAGCGGGATCTCGACACTACCCGCATCCAAGTTAACTGTTAACTGTTGGTGTTGGTCAACCTGGTACAGCTGCTCAAAATACTCAGCCCAACGTTCCCGCACTGCAACAGGATCTGAAACAATCTGACCACTTACTGAGCGAACTGCTGTCACCTGTGAAGAGGGCTTGGAGTTAATTATTATAACTACATTAATGGTAACAATAATAATGATAATCATAATGCTAAAGACTATAATGAAAATAATCATAAAAATGATGACAGTAATGATAATAATGATGATAATGATTATCATTCAGTCCATTTATAATTAAATAAAGGCCAGAAGTAATCAAATCCCAAAAGTCGAAAAAAACTGCAAAATCTAGCGTATTACAGCCTTTTGAGAGAAACGTCGAAAAAAAAAACCTTTTCGCTTTTTAATGGTAATTATGAGGATTTTAACATTAATTCAGGTAATTATGAGGATATTCATGATGATTCCTTTATTATTGACAATAATGATGATAATTATGATGATAATGACAATAATAATGATAATGTTAAAGTCATAATTATAATGATAATCTTCATAATTACTGCAATAATAGCAATAATTAACTCTATTCCAATAATTTCCATACTAATAATGGCAATAGAAATGATAATAACATCGTTATCATTGTCATTACAATTATCATTATTGTCATTATTACTTTCAAGATCATCATTATTGTTATTATCATTATATACATAGTTACAATGATAAAAATAGCAATAATATTTAGCATAATAATTATTAAAACTGCAATAATGATAATAATAATAATGATAATCATGATGATAATGACTATAATGATAATAATCATAAAAATGATAAGAGTAATGATAATAATGATGATAATAATTATCATTCAGTCCATTTATAATGCAATAAAGGCGAGAAGTAATCAAATCCATATAGTCGGAAAAACGGCAAAATCTAGCGTATTAAAGTCTTTTGAGAGAAACGCCAAAAAAAAAACTTTTCGCTTTTTAATGGTAATTATGAGGATTTTAACATTCATTCAGGTAATTATGATGATTTCCATGATGATTCCTTTATTATTGACAAGAATGATTATAATTATGATGATAATGACAATGATAATGACAATAATAATGATAATGATAAAGTCATAATTATAATGATGATCTTGATAATTACTGCAATAATAGCAATAATTAACTCTATTCCAATAATTTCCATACTAATAATGGCAATAGAAATGATAATAACATCGTTATCATTGTCATTACAATTATTATTATTGTCATTATAATTTCTAAGATCATCATTATTGCTATCATCATTATGTAAATAGTTATAATGGTAAAAATATCAATAATAATTGGCATAGTAATTATTATAACTGCAATAATGATGATAATAATAATGATAATTATGATGATAATGACTATAATGATAATAAATATAAAAATTATGACAGTAATGGTAATAATGATAATAATTATCATTCAGTCAATTTATAATGATATAAAGGCCAGAAGTAATAAATTTCCGAAAGTCGAAAAAAACGGCAAAATCTAGCGTATTACATCCTTTTCAGAGAAACGTCGAAAAAAAACCTTTTCGCTTTTTAATGGTAATTATGAGGATTTTGACATTAATTCAGGTAATTATGAGGATTTCAACATTAATTCAGGTAATAATGATGATTTCCATGATTATTCATTTATTATTGACAATAATGATGATAATTATGATGATATTGACAATGATAATGACAATAAAAATGATAATAATGATAAAGTTATAATTAGAATGATAATCTTCATAATTACTGCAATAATAGCAATAATTAACTCTATTCCAATAATTTCCTTAATAATAATGGCAATAGAAATAATAATAACATCATTATCATTGTCATTATAATGATTATTACTGTCATTATTATTTCTAAGATCATTATTGCTATTATCATTATATAAATAGTTATAATGATAAAAATATCAATAATAATTGGCATAATAATTTTTATAACTGCAATAATGATGATAATAATAATGATAATCATGATGATAATGAATATAATGATAATAATCATAAAAATGATGACAGTAATGATAATAATGATGATAATCATTATCATTCAGTCCATTTATAATGAATTAAAGGCCAGAAGTAATCAAATCCCAAAAGTCGAAAAAACGGCAAAATCTAGCGTATTACAGCCTTTTGAGAGAAACGTCGAAAAAAAAACCTTTTCGCTTTTTAAAGGTAATTATGAGGATTTTAACATTAATTCAGGTAATTATGAGGATATCCATGATGATTCCTTTATTATTGACAATAATGATGATAATTAAGATGATAATAACAATGATAATTTCAATAATAATGATAAAGTCATAATTATAATGACAATCTTGATCATTACTGCAATAATAGCAATAATTAACTCTATTCCAATAATTTCCATACTAATAATGGCAATAGAAATAATAATAACATCATTATCATTGTCATTATAATTATTATTATTGTCATTATTATTTCTAAGATCATCATTATTGCTATTATCATTATATAAATAGTTATAATGATAAAGCTAGCAATAATAATTATTATAACTGCAATAATGATGATAATAATAATGATAATCATGATAATAATGACTATAATGATAATAATCATAAAAATGATGACAGTAATGATAATAATGATAATGATAATTATCATTCAGTCCATTTATAATGAAATAAAGGCCAAAAGTAATCAAATCCCAGCAGTCGAAAAAACGGCAAAATCTAGCGTATTACAGCCTTTTGAGAGAAACCTCGAAAAAAACCCTTTCGCTTTTATTGGTAATTATGAGGATTTTATCTTTAATTCAGGTAAATATGATGATTTCCATGATTATTCCTTTATTACTGACAACAATGATGGTAATTATGATGATAATGACAATGATAATGACAATAATAATTATAATAATGATAAAGTCATAATTATAATGATAATCTTGATAATTACTGCAATAATAGCAATAATTAACTCTATTCCAATAATTCCCATACTAATAATGGCAATAGAAATAAAAATAACATCATTATCATTGTCATTATAAATATTATTATTGTCATTATTATTTCTAAGATCATCATTATTGCTATTATCATTATATAAATAGTTATAATGATAAAATAGCAATGATAATTACCATAATAATTATTATAACTGCAATAATGATGATAATAATAATGATAATGACAATGATAATGACATCATCATCATCCGGAGCTAACGTCGACGGGGGCGCATAGCCGCGTCCGCCTTCTGCTTCCACCTTTTGAGATCCTTCATGGCAAGTTGCCAGGCAGGGGCCCGGCCCATCTCGAACTCTTCCCGACAGGTTTGATCGATCTGCCCAAGCCACGACCTCCTAGGTCGTCCCACAGGCCTCCTCCACCCAGGGTTGTCTCTTACAGAGACAACCTAATGGGCAGGATCAGCCTGTGGAAAGCGAGCCAGGTGGCCATATAGCCTGAGTTGGCGATCCCGGATTGTGCAGGTAACAGGTCCTGTGCCAGTCTCACGGTGCAGCCGTTGGTTAGACACATGGTCCCGCCAACAGTACCCCGTGATCCGGCGCAAGGACCTATTACAAAAGGCGTCAAGACGGGACTCCAGTGCACTGGATAATGTCCAGGTTTCACTACCGTATAGCAAAACTGGCATTACCAGGGCCCTGAAAACCCGTAGCTTGGTCCTTCTGCACAGGTACCGGCATCTCCAAATATTCTTGTCGAGAGAGTTCATGACCCCTGCTGCCAGGCCAATCCGTCTACTGACTTCCTGGTCTGACAGCCCAGAGTTATGAACTGCACTACCAAGGTATGTAAAGCTCTCTGTGACCTCAATGTCCTCACTGCAAGCACGTACCGACTGAGCAGGTTCTCCTAGTAAGTCCCCAAAGTCCTGGATCTTGGTCTTGGTCCAGGAGACCTCTAGACCCAAGGGCTTCGCTTCATTACTAAATGCATCGAGGGTCACCACTAAGGTTTCCAAAGACTGAGATAGAATTGCAACATCATCGGCAAAATCAAGGTCTGTAACGTTAATATTACCCAGTGTTGCTCCACAATGACTTTGAACAGTTGCTCTGCCTAGTATCCAGTTCATGCAAGTGTTGAAAAGGGTTGGTGCAAGAACACAGCCTTGCCTCACTCCTGAACTGACAGGAAAGAAGCTCGACAGGGCCCCACCACACTTTAAAGCACTTTCAGTACCAGTATACAGGCTTGCTATTACTTCAATCATCCTTGTTGGAATTCCTCTCAGTCTCAAGATCTCCCAGAGTGATTCCCGATGTACTGTATCGAACGCCTTCTTGAGGTCGCTGTAGGCTGCAAGTAACCCACGTCCGAACTCACGACGGCGCTCTACAATGACTCGAAGCGCAAGGATACGGTCTATTGTTGACTTACCAGGAGTGAATCCAGATAGCTCTGGCCTCTGATGCCTCAGTAGATGGTCTCTGATACGCCTCAGAAGGATGTGGGCAAGATCCTTGCCTGGCATACTGAGCAGTGTGATGCCGCGGTGATTGCTGCAGTCCCATCGGTCCCCCTTCCCCTTCCAGAGAGGGATGACCACACCCCTCAACAGGTCAGAGGGAACGGTACCGGACTGCCAAATGGCAGCCAGGACAGCATGCAATCCCCACGCCAAAGGTTCACCACCAGCCTTTAACAGTTCAGCTGGGATGCCGCAAATACCCGCTGCTTTACCACTCTTCAGCTTGGAAATCGCCTCCCTAACCTCAGCTAGGGAGGGAGGGTCCTCGCTAATGGGTGGGTCCGGCAGTGGAATCACGGCACTACCCACATCCAAGTTAACTGTTGGAGGGTCAACCTGATACAACTGCTCAAAGTATTCAGCCCAACGCACCCTCACCGCAACAGGATCTGAGACAATCTGGCCACTCACTAAGCGAACTGCAGTCACCTGTGAAGAGGGCTTGGAGTTAAGTTTTCTCAGGGCTTGGTATGCAGGACGAAGGTCATTTACTAAGAAATGGCCATCAACCTCCTCAGCAAGATTCCTAATAAACTGTTCCTTGTCCCTTCTTAAGAGAGACCGAGTTCTGTGCACCTGAGAATGGTGCAAATCCCGATCCCCTGCCAGACGAGCCGCACGGCAAGCATCAGTGGCTTCCAGTGTCTCCTGAGAGATTGAATTCTGTCTTGCTCTCGGCCGTTCTCCAATCGATTCTTGGGCTACATCAAGCGTTTCACAATTGAAGGTGTCCCACAGAAATACAGGGTCCGTCAGATTGTCAAGCGCTGTGAACCGATCAGAGATTGTCTCAGCAAACCTCCGAGCACACTCCCTCTCCTTCAGCCTGTCCAGATGAAACACCCTAGGGTGGTCATTGGGCCGCTGGGGAGTTTTGAAGTGTACCCAGAGGGTGGCCAAAACTAATCTAGGGTCAGTACCACAGAACTCAGCACTCCTATACACCCTGCAGTTCTGGAGGATCCTCCAACGAGTGCTAAAGAGAATGTGGTTGATCTTCTTGGTTGCATTAGCTGCATCGCTGTACCATGTCCAACGATGTGGGCCTGGGCGCTGGTACCAGGAGCCAGAAATCCTCAATTTCTGGGATCTAGCAAAATCCCGGAAAAGGAGGGAATTCTCGCTGCCGGTATGAACTCCCGAACCATGAGGACCGACTGACATCTTATAGCCAGCTCGATCGCAGCCAGATACTGCATTGAAGTCACCCAGAACAATACGAATATCTTGCATCTCTTTCACATCAAGTTTACAAACATCGGTAGGAGTGTACACAGCAATAAGAGACATGAAGCCCAAAGACAGCTTCAGTCTCATCACCATTATATGCTCATTGACTGGAGTGACCTCTACCACCGGAGGCTGGAGGCTACCGGAGACAGCTATGGCTACTCCTTGGAGATGGTGACCATCGCTGCGGCCTGACCAGTAATAGGTGTAGCCACCTACACTGGTCGTGTTGCTGCCAGGTCTTCTCACCTCGGAGAGAGCAGCCACCCCTACTCTCAGCCTCCCCAGTTCCCTCGATAGAAGGGGTAACCGATTTTCCTGACGTAAAGAGCGGACGTTCCAAGCCCCCACCCTGACTTCCCGCCTGAGGTTAACCCTCGGGCAGTCGCTCCGGGTGGACGCCACCTCTGCCACCCCCGCCGACGCTGCCCCACATAGAAGGCGGCAGGCTGCGGGACCCTTCATCCACCTGTGGGGTTCCCTAGGGCTTTGTCCACAAGCTTCATATTGGGCTAGCGGCTGCCAGGACGCAGGCAGGACGAGGACCTCCCGTTCCTATTCCGCGCCCCAGCAGTCACCCTCCCAACGGGGCCCGCAGCCCGCCTCTCTTGCTGGGTAGGAAGGACATTACCCCTCACCCCAGCATTTCCAATTAAGTGTGACGCTGCCAGTGGCTTATTCTCTGGGGGGAGGAGGACTGGCAAGGCCCACCTCCCACGAGTTCCCATTGACCCCAGGGGACTTAGGGGCAGGAGTTAGTACAGGACCAGGGCGTGTCCACACGCCGGTGGGCCATGGCCCTGTACGTCTGGGGCCTCCTGCTGCTCCGAGATCCCCTACAGTTCAGCCTGGGACCGCAAGGTTCCAGTTTCCATAGGTGGCCACGAGGAGGCACTGCAGAAGTCTCGATGATGGAGAGGCTATGAACTGGCAGGGGAGACTTATGCAGCGCTGCTCCCTTTTTCGCACAAGGCTAGCCAGCGGTGGCAGCTGCAAGCGAGAAGGCATGCAAGCACTAAACACTATCTAGGCTACCAAACCATCGCTTCACACCACCCTGCGCATGAAGCACCCACCCACTATTATTATGACAATAGTAATGATAATAATGATAAAGTCATAATTATAATGATAAAATTGATAATTACTACAATAATAGCAATAATTAACTCTATTCCAATAATATCCATACTAAAAATGGCAATAGAAATAATTATTATCATTGTCATTATAATTATTATTATTGTCATTATTATTTCTAAGATCAGCATTATTGCTATTATCATTATATAAATAGTTATAAGGATAAAAATAGCAATAATAATTAACATAATAATTATTATAACTGCAATAATGATGATAATAATAATGATAATCATGACTATATTAAAAATAATCATAAAATGATGACAGAAATGATAATAATGATGATAATGATTATAATGATAATCATGAAATGATGACAGTAATGATAGTAATGATGATAATAATTTTCATTCATTCCATTTATGATAAAATAAAGGCCAGAAGTAATAAAATCCCAATAATAAAAAAAAAAAAAACGGCAAAATCTAGCGTATTACAACCTTGTGAGAGAAACGTCGAAAAAATAAACTTTTCGATTTTTAATGGTAATTATGAGGATCTTGACATTAATTCAGGTAATTATGATGATTTCCATGATGATTCCTTTATTATTGACAATAATGATGATAGTTATGATGATAATGAAAATGATAACGACAATAATAATGATAATAAGGATAAAGTTATAATAATAATGATAATCTTGATAATTACTACGATAATAGCAATAATTAACTCTATTCCAATAATTTCCATACTAATAATGGCAATAGGAATAATTATAACATCATTATCATTGTCATTTTAATTATTATTATTGTCATTATTATTTCTAAGATCATTATTGCTATTATCATTATATACATAGTTATGATGGTAAAAATAGCAATAATAATTAGCATAATAATTATTATAGCTGCAATAATGCTGATAATAATAATAATCATGATGACAATGACTATAATGATAATAATCATAAAAATAATTAGCATGATATTTATTATAACTGCAATAATGATGATAATAATAATGATAATCATGATGATAATGACTATAATGGTAATAATTATAAAAATGATGACAGTAATGATTATAAATGATGATAATAATTATCATTCAGTCCATTTATAATGAAAAAAGGCCAGAAGTAATCATATCCCAAAATTCGATAAAACGGCAAAATCTAGCGTATTACAACCTTTTGAGAGAAACGTCGAAAAAAAACCCTTTTCGGTTTCTAATGGTATTTATGAGGATTTTAACATTTATTCAGGTAAATATGATGATTTACATGATGAATCATTTATTATTGATAATAATTATGATAATTATGATGATAATGACAATGACAATGACAATAATAATGATAATAATGATAAAGTCATAATTATAATGATAATCTTGATAATTACTACAATAATAGCAATAATTAACTCTATTCCAATAATTTCCATACTAATTATGGCAATAGAAATAATAATATCATTATCATTGTTATTACAATTATTATTATTGTCACTATTATTTCTAAGATCATCATTATTGCTATTATCATTATATAAATAGTTATAATGATAAAAATAGCAATAATAATTAGCGTGATACTTATTATAACTGCAATAATGATGATAATAATAATGATAATCATGATGATGATGACTATAATGATAATGATCATAAAAATGATGACAGTAATGATAATAATGATGATAATCATTATCATTCAGTCCATTTATAATGAAATAGAGGCTAGAAGTAATAAATTCGAAAAACGGCAAAATCTAGCCCATTACAGCCTTTTGAGAGAAACGTCGAAAAAAAAAAAACTTTTCGCTTTTTAATGGTAATTATGAGTATTTTAACATTAATTCAGGTAATTATGATGATTTTCATAATTAATTTTTTATTATTGACAATAATGATGATAATCATGATTATAACAATGCTAATGACAATAATAATGATAAGAATGATAAAGTCATAATTATAATAATGATCTTGAGAATTACTGCAATAATAGCAATAATTAACTCTATTCCAATAATTTCCATACTAATAATGATTATAGTTATTATTATCATCATTATTGCAATTATAATAATTATAATGCTAATTATTATTGCTATTTTTATCATTATAACTATTTATATAATAATAAAAGCAATAATGATGATCTTAGAACTAATAATGACAATAATAATTATAATGACAAATATAATGATGTTATTATTATTTCTATTGCCATTATTAGTATGGAAATTATTGGAATAGAGTTAATTATTGCTATTATTGCAGTAATTATCAAGATTGTCATTATAATTATGACTTTATCATTATTATCATTATTATTGTAATAATCATTGTCATTATCATCATAGTTATCATCATTATTGTCTATAATAAAGGAATAATCATGGAAATCATCATAATCACCTGAATTAATGTTAAAATCCTCATAATTACCCTTAAAAAGCGAAACGATTTTTTTTCGACGTTTCTCTATTATCATCATTATTATCATTACTGTCATCATTTTTATGATTATTATTATTATAGTCATTATCATCATGATTATCATTATATTTATCATCATTATTGCAGTTATAATAATTATTATGCTATTTATTATTGCTATTTTTTATCTATATAACTATTTATATAATGATAATATCAATAATGAAATAATGATGACAATAATAATAATTATAATGACAATGATAATCATGTTATTATTATTTCTATTGCCATTATTAGTATAGAAATTATCGGAATAGAGTAAATTATTGCTATTATTGCAGTAAGTATCAAGATTATCATTATAATTATGACTTTATCATTATTATCATTATTATTGTCATTATCATTATTAACATTATTATTGTCATTATCTTTGTCATTATCATCATAATTATCATCATTACTGTCAATAATAAAAGAATCATCATGGAAATCATCATAATTACCTGAATTAATGTTAAAATCCTCCTAATTACCATTAAAAAGCGAAAAGTTTTTTTTTCGACATTTTCTCTGAAAAGGCTGTAATACGCTAGATTTTGCTGTTGTTTCGACTTCTGGGATTTTATTACTTCTGGCCTTTATATCATTATAAATGGACTGAATGATAATCATTATTATCATTACTGTCATCTTTTTATGAAGAATCCGCATAATTACCAATAAAAAGCGAAAGGGTTTTTTTTCGACGTTTCTCTCAAAAGGCTGTAATACGCTAGATTTTGCCGTATTTTCGACTTACGTGATTTTATTACTTTTGGCCTTTATTTCATCATAAATGGACTGAGTGATAATTATTATCATTATAGTCTTTATCATCATGATTATCATTATTATCGTCATTATTGCAGTTATAATAATTATTATGCTAATTTTTATTATAACTATTTATATAATGATAATAGCAAGAATGATGATCTTAGAAATAATAATGACAATAATAATAATTATAATGACAATGATAATGATGTTATTATTATTTCTATTGCCATTATTAATATGGAAATTATTAGAATAGAGTTAATTATTGCTATTATTGCAGTAATTATCAAGATTATCAATATAATTGTGACTTTATCATTATCATCATTATTATTGTCATTATCATTGTCATTAACATAATATTTATCATCATTAATGTCAATAATAAAGGAATAATCATGGAAATCATCATAATTACCTGAATTAATGTTAAAATCATCATAAATACCATTAAAAAGCGAAAAGGGGATTTTTTCGACGTTTCTCTGAAATGGCTGTAATTATCGAGATTTTGCCGTTTTTTCGACTATTGGAATTTTATTACTTCTGGCCTTTATTTCATTATAAATGGACTGAATGATAATTATTATCATCATTATCATTACTGTCATCATTTTTTTATGATTATTATCATTATAGTCATTATCATCAAGATTATCATTATTATTATCATCATTATTGCAGTTATAATAATAATTATTGATATGTTTATCATTATAACTATTTATATAATGATAATAGCAATATAGATGATCATAGAAATAATAATGACTATAATAATAATTATAATGACAATGATAATGATATTATTATTTCTATTGCCATTATTAGTATGGAAATTATTGGAATAAAGTTAATTATCGCTATTATTGCAGTAATTATCAAGATTATCATTTCAATTATAACTTTATCATTATTATTGTCATTACAATTGTCATTATCATCATAATTATAATCATTATTGTTAATAATAAAGGAATAATCATGGAAATCATCATGATTACCTGAATTAATGTTAAAATCCTCATAATTACCTGAATTAAATTTAAAATCCTCATAATTACCATTAAAAATCGAAGAGTTTTTTCGACGTTTCTCTAAAAAGGCTGTAATACGCTTGATTTTGCCGTTTTTTCGACTTTTGGGATTTTATTACTTCTAGCCTTTATTTCTTTATAAATGGACTAATTGATAATTATTTTCATCATCATTATTATTACTGTCATCATTTTTATGATTATTATCATTATAGTTATCATGATTACCATTATTATTATCATCATTATGGCAATTATAATAATTATTATGCTAATTATTATTGCTATTTCTATAATGATAATAGCAATAATGATGATCTTAGAAATAATAATGACAATAATAATTATAATGACAAATATAATGATGTTATTATTATTTCTATTGTCATTATTAGTATGGAAATTATTGGAATAGAGTTAATTATTGCTATTATTGCAGTAATTATCAAGATTATCATTATAATTATGACTTTATCATTATTATCATTATTATTGTCATAATCATTGTCATTAGAATCATAATTATCAATGTCAATAATAAAGGAATCGTCATGGAAATCATCATAATTACCTGAATTAATGTTAAAATCCTCATGATTACCATTAAAAAGCGAAAAGGGTTTTTTTTCGGTTTCTCTCAAAAGGCTGCCATACGCTTGATTTTGCCGTTTTTTTCGACTTTTTGGATTTTATTACTTGTACCCTTTATTTCATTATAAATGGACTGAATGATTATTATTATCATCACTATTATCATTACTGTCTTCATTTTATGATTAATATCATTATAGTCATTATCATCATGATTATCATTATTATTATCATTATTGCAGTTATAATAATTAGTATGCTAATCATTATTGCTATTTTTATCCTTATAACTATTAATATAATGATAATAGCAATAATGATGATTTTAGAAATAATGATGACAATAATAATAATTATAATGACAATGATAATCATGTTATTATTATTTCTAATGCCATTATTAGTATGGAAATTATTGGAATAGAGTTAATTATTGCTATCATTGCAGTAATTATCAAGATTATCATTATAATTATGACTTTATCATTATCATTAAAATTGTCATTATCATTGTTATTATCATCATAATTGTCATTATTGTCAATAATAAAGGAATCATCATGGAAATCATCATAATTACCTGAATTAATGTTAAAATCCTCATAATTACCATATCGACGTTTCTCTGAAAAAGCTGTAATAACCAAGATTTTGCCGATTTTTCGACTATTGGGATTTGATTGCTTCTGGCATTTATTTCATTATAAATGGACTGAATGATAATTATTATCATCATTATTATCATTACTGTCATCATTTTTATGATTATTATCATTATAGTCAGTATCATTATGATTATCATTATTATTATCATCATTATTGCAGTTATAATTACTATTATGCTAATTATTATTGCTATTTTTATCATTATAACTATTTATATAATGATAATAGCAATAATGATGATCTTAGAAATGATAATGACAATAATAATAATTATAATGACAATGATAATGATGTTACTATTATTTCTATTGCCATTATTAGTATGGAAATTATTGGAATAATGTTAATTATTGCTATTATTGCAGTAATTATCAAGATTATCATTATAAATATGACTTTATCATTATTATCATTATTATTGTCAATATCATTGTCATTATCATCATTATCATTATTGTCAATAATAAAGGATTCATCAGGGAAATCATCATAATTACCTGAATTAATGTTAAAATCCTCATAATTACCCTTAAAAAGGGATAAGGATTTTTTTCGACGTTTTTCTCAAAAGGCTGTAATACGCTAGATTTTGCCGTTTTTTCGACTTTTGGGATTTTATTACCTCTGGCCTTTATTTCATTATATGGACTAAATGATAATCATTTTAAAAATATTATCATTAATGTCATAATTTCTATGATTATAATCATTATAGTCATTATCATCATGATTATCATTAGTATCAACATCATTATTGCAGATAATTATTATGCTAATTATTATTGCCATTTTTATCATTATGACTATTTATATAATGATGATAGCAATAATGATGATCTTAGAAATAATAATGACAATAATAATAATTATAATGACAATGATAACGATGTTATTATCATTTCTATTGCCATTATTAGTATGGAAATTATTGGAATAGAGTTAATTATTGCTATTATTGCAGTAATTATCAAGATTGTCATTATAATTATGACTCTATAATTAACATCATTATTAGTGTCATTATTATCATAATTATCATCATTATTGTTAATAATAAAGGAATCATGGAAATCCTCATAATTACCTGAATTAATGTTAAAATCCTCATAATAACCATTAAAAACGAAAAGGCTTTTTTTCTACGCTTCTCTCAAAAGGCTGTAATACGCTAGATTTTACTGTTTTTTCGACTTCGACTTTATTACTTCTTGCCTATATTTCATTATAAATGGACTGAATGATAATTATTATCATTATTAACATTACTGTCATCATGTTTATGATTATTATCATTATAGTCATTATCATCATGACCATCATTATTGCAGTTATAAAAATTATTATGCTAATTATTATTGATATTTTTATCATTATAACTATTTATATAATGATAATAGCAATAATGATCTTAGAAATAATAATGAAAATAATAATCATTACATTGACAATGATAATGATGTTATTATTATTTCTATTGCCATTATTAGTATGGAAATTATTTGAATAGAGTTAATTATTCCTATTATTGCAGGAATTATGAAGATTATCATTGTAATTATAACTTTATCATTATTATCATTATTATTGTCATTATCATTGTCATTATCATCATAATTATCATCATTATTGTCAATAATAAAGAAATAATCATGGAAATCATCATAATTACCTGAATTAATTTTAAAATCCTCATAATTACCTGATTCATGTTAAAATCATCATAATTACCATTAAAAAGCGAAAAAGGTTTTTTTCGACGTTTCTCTCAAAAGGATGTAATACGCTAGATTTTGCCGTATTTTTCGACTTCTGGGAATGTATTACTTCTGGCCTCTATTTCATTATAAATGGACTGAATGATAATTATTATCAATATTATTATCATTACTGTCATAAATTTTATGATTATTATCATTATAGTTATTATCATCATGACCATCATTATTGCAGTTATAAAAATTATTATGCTAATTATTATTGATATTTTTATCATTATAACTATTTATATAATGATAATAGCAATAATGATCTTAGAAATAATAATAAAAATAATAATCATTACATTGACAATGATAATGATGTTATTATTATCTCTATTGCCATTATTAGTATGGAAATTATTTGAATAGAGTTCATTATTCCTATTCTTGCAGTAATTATGAAGATTATCATTGTAATTATAACTTTATCATTATTATCATTATTATTGTCATTATCATTGTCATTATCATCATAATTATCATCATTATTGTCAATAATAAAGGAATAATCATGGAATCATCATAATTACCTGAATTAATTTTAAAATCCTCATAATTACCTGATTCATGTTAAAATCATCATAATTACCATTAAAAAGCGAAAAAGGTTTTTTTCGACGTTTCTCTCAAAAGGATGTAATACGCTAGATTTTGCCGCATTTTTCGACTTCTGGGAATGTATTACTTCTGGCCTCTATTTCATTATAAATGGACTGAATGATAATTATTATCAATATTATTATCATTACTGTCATAAATTTTATGATTATTATTATTATAGTCATTATCATATGCAATAATTATGATAGTATTATTGTCATTATTGCAATTATAATAGTTATTATGCTAATTGTTATTGCTATTTTCATCATTATAACTATTTATATAATGATAATAGCAATAATGATGATCTTAGAAATAATAATGACAATAATAATAATAATGACAATGATAATGATATTATTATTTCTATTGCCATTATTAGTATGGAAATTATTGGAATAGAGTTAATCATTAGTATTATTGCAGAAATTCTCAAGATTATCATTAAAATTATTACTTTATCATTATTATCATTATTATTGTCATTATCATTGTTATTATCATCAGGATTACCATCATTATTGTCAATAATAAAGGAATCATCATGGAAATCATCATAATTACCTGAATTAATGTTACAATCCTCATAATTACCATTAAAAAGAGAAAAGGGTTTTTATTTTCCGAGGTTTCATTATAAATGGACTAAATGATAATTATTATCATCATTATTATCATTACTGTCATCATTTTTATGATTATCATTAGAGTCATTAACATCATGATTATCATTATTATCATTATTATTGCAGTTGTAATAATTATTATGCTAATTATTATTGCTATTTTTATTATTACAACTATTTATATAATGATAATAGCAATAATGATGATCCTAAGAAATAATAATGACAATTATAATAATTATAATGACAATGATAATGTTATTATTTCTATTGCCATTATTAGTATGGAAATTATTGGAATAGAGTTAATTATTGCTATTATTGCAGTAATTCTCAAGATTATCATTATGATTATGACTTTATCATTATTATTGTCATTATCATCATAATTAGCATCATTATTTTCAATTAAAGGAATCATAATGGAAATCACCATAATTACCTGAATTAATGTTAAAATCCTCATAATTGCCATTAAAAAGCGAAAAGGTTTTTGCGACGTTTCTCTCAAAAGACAGTAATACGCTAGATTTTGCCGTTTTTTCTACTTTTGGGATTTTGTTACTTTTGGCCTTTATTTCATTATAAATGGACTGAATGATAATTATTATCATTATTATCATTAATGTCATGATTTTTATGATTTTTATCATTATAGTCATCATCATCATGATTATCATTATTATTATCATCATTATTGCAGTTATAATAATTATCATGCTAATTATTATTGCTATTTTTATCATTATAACTATTTATATAATGATAATCGCAATAATGATGATCTTAGAAATAATAGTGAAAATAACAATAATTATAATGATAATGATAATGTTATTCTTTCTTTTACCATTATTAGTATGGAAATTATTGGAATAGAGTTAATTATTGCTATTAGTGCAGTAATTATCAAGATTATCATTATAATTATGACTTTATCATTATTATCATTATTATTGTCATTTTCATTGTTATTATCATTATTATTGTCATTTTTATTGTCATTATCATCATAATTATCATTATTGTCAATAATAAAGGAATCATCATGGAAATCATCATAAATACCCGAATTAATGTTAAAATCCTCATAATTACCATTTTTTCGACGTTTCTCTCAAAGGCTGTATTACGTTAGATTTTGCTGGTTTTTTTCGTCTTTTTGGGATTTTATTACTTCTGGCCTTTATTTCATCATAAATGGACTGAATGATAATTATTATTATCATTATTATCAATACTGTCATCATCTTTATGATTATTATCATTATAGTCATTATCATCATGATTATCATTATTATTATCATCATTATTGCAGTTATAATAATTATTATGCTAAATATTATTGCTATTTTATCATAACATAACTATCTATATAATGATAATAGCAATAATGATCTTAGAAATAATAATGACAATAATAATCATTATAATGACAATGATAATGATGTTATTATTATATCTATTGCCATTATTAGTATGGAAATTATAGGAATAGAGTTAACTATTGCTATTATTGCAGTAATTATCAAGATTGTCATTATAATTATGACTTTATCATTATTATCATTATTATTGTCATTATCATTGTCATTATCATCATAATTTTCATCATTATTGTCAATAATAAAGGAATAATCATGGAAATCCTCATAATTACCTGAATTAATGTTAAAATCCTCATAACTACCTGAATTAATGTTAAAATCCTCATAATTACCATTAAAAAGCGAAAAGGGTTTTTTTTCGACGTTTCTCTCATTAGGCTGTAATCCGCTAGATTTTACCGTTTTTTCGACTTCTGGGATTTGATTACTTCTGGCCTTTATTTCATTATAAATGGACTGAATGATAATTATCACTATTACCATTACTGTAATCATTTTTATGATTTTTTTCATTATAGTCTTTATCATCATGATTATCATTATTATTATTACCATTAATGTAGTTATAATAATTGTTATTTCTTTTTTATCATTATAACTATTTATATAATGACAATAGCAATAATGATGATCTTAGAAATAATAATGACAATAATAATAATTATAATGACAATGATAATGATGTTATTATTATTTCTATTGCCATTATTAGTATGGTACTTTTTGGAATAGAGTTAATTATTGCTATTATTGCAGTATTTCTCAAGATTATCATTATAATTATGAATTTATCATCATTATCATTATAATTGTTATTATCATCATAATTATCATTATTATCGTCATAATTAGCCGAGTTATTGCAGAAATCATCATAATCATCCCATAAACTCGAAAAGCGGGTTTTTCGACCATATTCTCAAAAGGCTATATATCGGTAGATTTCGCCGTTTTTTCTACTTTTTTTTTATACTTTTAGGCTTTTTTCATTATGGATGGGTTTTATGATTATTATCATCATTATTATCATTAATAGCATTAACATCATTTTCATCATAATTACCCTTAATATAATTATAAGAGGTATTATCACTATTATTATTATTACTATCGTTAGTCTTATTGTTTTTATCATGAAAATAGAGTATTGTTGATGATTGCTATTATTGCCTTAATTACGCAAATTATCATTATAATTATCATTTTATTATAATTTTCCTAATTAATGTTATAATTATCCTATCTGATGTCATACTTATCCTAATTAATTTCATAATTATCATTATTATGGTCATTATTAATGGTATTATCATAAAAATCATCATAATTAGCCGAATTATTGCAGAAATCATCATAATCATACCATAAACTCGAAAAGGGGGGTTTTTCGACCATATTCTCATATGGCTATATATATCGCTAGATTTCGCCGTTTTTTCGACATTGGG